>NC_034181.2:3755740-3898240 GCF_002021735.2 Oncorhynchus kisutch
TCTCTCTGTCTCTCTCTCTGTCTGTATCTCTCTCTGTCTTCTCTCTCTGTCTCTCTCTCTCTGTCTCTCTCTCTGTCTCTCTCTCTTCTGTCTCTCTCTCTGTCTCTCCTCTCTGTCTCTCTCTCTCTGTCTCTCTCTCTGTCTCTCTCTGTCTCCTCTCTCTCTCTGTCTCTCTCTCTCTCTCTCTCTCTCTCTCTCTCTCTGTCTCTCTGTCTCTCTGTCTCTCTGTCTCTCTGTCTCTCTTTTCTTTCTTTCTTTCTTTTCCCCCCCAGGCCTTTTTATTTGGCTGTTATTGTGTTGGGGATATAGGTTACATCGACAACGCTGCTTTGCGGTTTGAACTCTGCGTCAAGCTTAACACCTCTCTTCTCCCTGTAGGTCTTACCTCCACTCTTCTCCCCCTGTAGGTCTTACCTCCACTCTTCTCCCCCTGTAGGGCTTACCTCCACTCTTCTCCCCCTGTAGGGCTTACTTCCACTCTTCTCCCCCTGTAGGGCTTACCTCCACTCTTCTCCCCCTGTAGGGCTTACCTCCACTCTTCTCCCCCTGTAGGGCTTACCTCCACTCTTCTCCCCCTGTAGGGCTTACCTCCACTCTTCTCCCCCTGTAGGGCTTACCTCCACTCTTCTCCCCCTGTAGGGCTTACCTCCACTCTTCTCCCCCTGTAGGGCTTACCTCCACTCTTCTCCCCCTGTAGGGCTTACCTCCACTCTTCTCCCCCTGTAGGGCTTACCTCCACTCTTCTCCCCCTGTAGGGCTTACCTCCACTCTTCTCCCCCTGTAGGGCTTACCTCCACTCTTCTCCCCCTGTAGGGCTTACCTCCACTCTTCTCCCTGTAGGTCTTACCTCCACTCTTCTCCCTGTAGGCCTTACCTCCACTCTCCTCCCCCCTGTGGGTCTTAACACCACTCCTCCCCACCCCCCTGTAGGCCACTTAACACCACTACACCACTCTTTTGTAGGTCTTAACACCCCTCTTCTCCCCCCCTGTAGGTCTTAAAAACACTCTTTTGTAGGTCCTCCCCCCCCCCACAGGTTTTCATCCATAGGGGGTGGTTTTTGTCTTTTTGAAAGTTACATATCTTGAAAACTTGATTGATGACAGTCCCAAAATGTTTGTTTATGTCAGCAATGGTCTAATGAAACAAATACCTGTCCCCATTCCACCATAGGTCTTAACTCCTCTGTTCTCTTCTCCCTGTAGGTGAGACGTGGAACCCTCTGAAGCTTCACTATCAGCTGAGGAACGTGAGGGAGCGCCTGGCCAAGAACCTGGTGGAAAAGGGCGTGCTGACCACGGAGAAACAGAACTTCCTCCTCTTCGACATGACCACTCACCCGCTCACCAACAACAACATCAAACAACGCCTCATCAAGAGGGTTCAGGAGGCCGTGTTGGAGAAATGGGTCAACGACCCGCACCGCATGGACAAGCGGCTGCTCGCGCTCATCTTCCTGGCCCACTCGTCTGATGTCCTGGAGAATGCCTTTTCCCCCTTGCTGGACGACCAGTATGACCTGGCCATGAAGAGAGTACGGCAACTCCTGGACCTGGAGCCAGAGGGGGAGAGCACGAAGACCAACGCCAATGAGTTGTTGTGGGCTGTGGTGGCCGCCTTTACCAAGTGACCTACCACCTTCAGACAACAGAGGGTTGGGTTGGTTAATGACGATGGTGGTGGGTATGGTGTGAAGGGAGACGACAGAACGGTTTGCGTGGGTCAGAGAGGAGAGGGAGACGACAGAACGGTTTGCGTGGGTCAGAGAGGAGAGGGAGACGACAACGGTTTGCGTGGGTCAGAGAGGAGAGGGAGACGACAGGACAGTTTGCGTGGGTCAGAGAGGAGAGGGAGACGACAGAACGGTTTGCGTGGGTCAGAGAGGAGAGGGAGACGACAGAACGGTTTGCGTGGGTCAGAGAGGAGAGGGAGACGACAGAACGGTTTGCGTGGGTCAGAGAGGAGAGTGCTCGTCCTGACTTGAGTTCACCTCTGCCTAGGCTTTTCTGAACAGAGAGAGAGACAGAGTGAGAGAGAGACAGAGTGAGAGAGAGACAGAGTGAGAGAGAGACAGAGTGAGAGAGAGACAGAGTGAGAGAGAGACAGAGTGAGAGAGAGACAGAGTGAGAGAGAGACAGAGTGAGAGAGAGACAGAGTGAGAGAGAGACAGAGCGAGAGACAGAGAGAGAGAGAGACAGAGAGAGAGAGAGACACTTGCTTCACTTGCTTTGGCAATGTTAACACATGTTTCCCATGCCAATAAAGCCCTTGAATTGAATTGAAATTGAGAGAGAGAGACAGAGAGAGAGACAGAGAGAGAGACAGAGAGAGAGACAGAGAGAGAGACAGAGAGAGAGACAGAGAGAGAGAGAGAGACAGAGAGAGAGACAGAGAGAGAGAGACAGAGAGAGAGAGAGACACAGAGAGAGAGAGAGACAGAGAGAGAGAGAGAGAGAGACAGAGAGAGAGAGACAGAGAGAGAGAATAATCCGCTCCAAACCTGTCCGGCGATTTTCCTGTTTTCTTTCCTTGTAGATAACTCACTCACTCCTTCCTCCATCATGGTATTTTGTGTCTCTGCGAGATGCAATTTAATCGCTAAAACACAAACAAAAACTCCCGTCTGATGGAGAAAAGTTTTGGATACTGGACTGACTGAAATATGAAGATGCAATCATCTTCCTCTTCCTCAGAAATGTCTTTCTTCAAAGTACGTTATGTATTTCTGTATTCCCTCCAGGTACCTCGCTCTAATTCACTGTAACATGTATTCATCCACTGTTGTTCAGTGATGTACATACAGATTCCATGTACGTGAAACATAGTAACACTATATGATCACTAGAGAATAGTTTTTTTTGGGGGGGGGGGGGGGGGTTGATTTCCTCTTCAACGTGATGATGACATCATGACGACATGGTCTGAAGTTTCCTGTTTCTGATTTTACACTTATGTTTTATCAACGAATGCTTCTCTCATTAAGGTGTTTGGGTTCCAGGTAAATGTGAGAGATCAGGGCTCCGTCTGAGTTCTACCTTACTACATATACATATATATATAGTTAACTTAGTGTCGTAGTGTACTATATAGGGAATGGTCTCTGTTAATTTTCAGATTAACTAAACCCTTCAGGCCAGTTTTTCGTCTCTAAAGAGTTCTGCTGAGGTAAAGACATCTGCATTCATAGGTCCAGTTTGCTCCGACACCCAAGAGTTCAGTCTTGTCTGTTTCGACTGGGAAGCATAAGGTAAGCTTGTGTCTATCTAGCTCTGGGAATCATCTTTGGACCAGGGCCCACTAGTGCACTATAGAGGGAACAGGGTCCCCCTAGTGCACTATAGAGGGAACAGGGCCCCCCTAGTGCACTATAGAGGGAACAGGGCCCCCCTAGTGCACTATAGAGGGAACAGGGTCCCCCTAGTGCACTATAGAGGGAACAGGGCCCCCCTAGTGCACTATAGAGGGAACAGGGCCCCCCTAGTGCACTATAGAGGGAACAGGGCCCCCCTAGTGCACTATAGAGGGAACAGGGCCCCCCTAGTGCACTATAGAGGGAACAGGGCCCCCCTAGTGCACTATAGAGGGAACAGGGCCCCCCTAGTGCACTATAGAGGGAACAGGGCCCCCCTAGTGCACTATAGAGGGAACAGGGCCCCCCTAGTGCACTATAGAGGGAACAGGGCCCCCCTAGTGCACTATAGAGGGAACAGGGCCCCCCTAGTGCACTATAGAGGGAACAGGGCCCCCCTAGTGCACTATAGAGGGAACAGGGCCCCCCTAGTGCACTATAGAGGGAACAGGGTGCTATTTGGGATGCAGACATTTGTCTGTGCCTCAGCCTTTCTTCAGTGTCTACGTTTCTGTCCGTCCTTCTGAACGCGATTTCGTAACGAAGAAACCGCTCCAATGATCCAGTATGGAATAAAAGGATCATCTCTTCTAGAACTTTCTAGAACTTTCATGTTTCTTGAAGTCATTCAGTTTATTTTTGTAACTTTCTCATAATCAATTTGTCATCAGTTGTTGTGTCTGTTCACTCCAAAGGTCTGAAATGAATCAAACAAATTAAAATGATGGCTGGACCAACATTCCACTTGATTGGTTTTTGTATTTAGTTATAGAGATACTTTATGTATGTATTCAACCTCCGTCTGAGTAGCTTGTTTGAACTGGGAATGCAACTTAATTTGCTTCTTCTTTTTTTTTTTAAGAGGGCAGGGATTTTATCCTGCTTCCTGTTCTGAACTCGTATGGTCACAGTCAGGCCATAGGACTTGGTAAGACCTCACAAACATCCTGCTTCCTGTTCTGAACTCGTATGGTCACAGTCAGGCCATAGGACTTGGTAAGACCTCACAAACATCCTGCTTCCTGTTCTGAACTCGTATGGTCACAGTCAGGCCATAGGACTTGGTAAGACCTCACAAACATCCTGCTTCCTGTTCTGAACTCGTATGGTCACAGTCAGGCCATAGGACTTGGTAAGACCTCACAAACATCCTGCTTCCTGTTCTGAACTCGTATGGTCACAGTCAGGCCATAGGACTTGGTGAGGTCTTAACCTCACAAACAAAAGTAGTGCACTATGTAGGGAATTGGTTGACTTCTTCAAGACGTGTGATGTCTTGTTCAAACGATCATCATTTAAGGGGCGGCAGGTAGCCTAGTGGTTAGAGCGTTGGACTAGTAACCAGCAGGTAGCCTAGTGGTTAGAGCGTTGGACTAGTAACCAGCAGGTAGCCTAGTGGTTAGAGTGTTGGACTAGTAACCAGCAGGTAGCCTAGTGGTTAGAGCGTTGGACTAGTAACCAGCAGGTAGCCTAGTGGTTAGAGCATTGGGCTAGTAACCAGCAGGTAGCCTAGTGGTTAGTGTTGGACTAGTATCCAGCAGGTAGCCTAGTGGTTAGTGTTGGACTAGTAACCAGCAGGTAGCCTAGTGATTAGAGCATTGGACTAGTAACCAGCAAGTAGCCTAGTGGTTAGAGCATTGGACTAGTAACCAGCAGGTAGCCTAGTGGTTAGTGTTGGACTAGTAACCAGCAGGTAGCCTAAGTGGTTAGAGCGTTGGACTAGTAACCAGCAGGTAGCCTAAGTGGTTAGAGCATTGGACTAGTAACCAGCAGGTAGCCTAGTGGTTAGTGTTGGACTAGTAACCAGCAGGTAGCCTAGTGGTTAGAGCGTTGGACTAGTAACCAGCAGGTAGCCTAGTGGTTAGAGCGTTGGACTAGTAACCAGCAGGTAGCCTAGTGGTTAGAGTGTTGGGCCAGTAACCAGCAGGTAGCCTAGTGGTTAGAGCGTTGGACTAGTAACCAGCAGGTAGCCTAGTGGTTAGAGTGTTGGACTAGTAACCAGCAGGTAGCCTAGTGGTTAGAGTGTTGGACTAGTAACCAGCGGGTAGCCTAGTGGTTAGAGTGTTGGGCCAGTAACCAGCAGGTAGCCTAGTGGTTAGAGCATTGGACTAGTAACCAGCAAGTAGCCTAGTGGTTAGAGCATTGGACTAGTAACCAGCAGGTAGCCTAGTGGTTAGTGTTGGACTAGTATCCAGCAGGTAGCCTAGTGGTTAGTGTTGGACTGGTAACCAGCAGGTAGCCTAGTGATTAGAGCATTGGACTAGTAACCAGCAAGTAGCCTAGTGGTTAGAGCATTGGACTAGTAACCAGCAGGTAGCCTAGTGGTTAGTGTTGGACTAGTAACCAGCAGGTAGCCTAAGTGGTTAGAGCGTTGTACTAGTAACCAGCAGGTAGCCTAGTGGTTAGCGCTTTGGACTAGTAACTGAAAGGTTGCAAGATTGAATCCCTGAGCTGAGAAGGTAAAAATATGTTGTTCTGCCCCCGAACAAGGCAGTTAACCCACTGTTCCCCTGAACAAGGCAGGTTGGTGGTTGAAGATATCCCTCTAGTGGTGTGGGGGCTGTGCTTTGGCAAAGTGGGTGGGGTTATATCCTTCCTGTTTGGCCCTGTCCGGGGGTGTCCTCGGATGGGGCCACAGTGTCTCCTGACCCCTCCTGTCTCAGCCTCCAGTATTTATGCTGCAGTAGTTTATGTGTCGGGGGGCTGGGGTCAGTTTGTTATATCTGGAGTACTTCTCCTGTCCTATTCGGTGTCCTGTGTGAATCTAAGTGTGCGTTCTCTAATTCTCTCCTTCTCTCTTTCTTTCTCTCTCTCGGAGGACCTGAGCCCTAGGACCATGCCCCAGGACTACCTGACATGATGACTCCTTGCTGTCCCCAGTCCACCTGGCCATGCTGCTGTTCCAGTTTCAACTGACCTGAGCCCTAGGACCATGCCCCAGGACTACCTGACATGATGACTCCTTGCTGTCCCCAGTCTACCTGGCCATGCTGCTGCTCCAGTTTCAACTTCCACCTGACTGTGCTGCTGCTCTAGTTTCAACTGTTCTGCCTTATTATTATTCGACCATGCTGGTCATTTATGAACATTGAACATCTTGACCATGTTCTGTTATAATCTCCACCCGGCACAGCCAGAAGAGGACTGGCCACCCCACATAGCCTGGTTCCTCTCTAGGTTTCTTCCTAGGTATTGGCCTTTCTAGGGAGTTTTTCCTAGCCACTGTGCTTCTCCACCTGCATTGCTTGCTGTTTGGGGTTTTAGGCTGGGTTTCTGTACAGCACTTTGAGATATCAGCTGATGTACGAAGGGCTATATAAATAAATTTGATTTGATTTGATTTAACCCACTGTTCCCCTGAACAGGCAGTTAACCCACTGTTCCCCTGAACAGGCAGTTTACCCACTGTTCCCCTGAACAGGCAGTTTACCCACTGTTCCCCTGAACGAGGCAGTTTACCCACTGTTCCCCTGAACGAGGCAGTTAACCCACTGTTCCCCTGAACGAGGCAGTTAACCCACTGTTCCCCTGAACGAGGCAGTTAACCCACTGTTCCCCTGAACGAGGCAGTTAACCCACTGTTCCCCTGAACGAGGCAGTTAACCCACTGTTCCCCTGAACGAGGCAGTTAACCCACTGTTCCCCTGAACGAGGCAGTTAACCCACTGTTCCCCTGAACGAGGCAGTTAACCCACTGTTCCCCTGAACGAGGCAGTTAACCCACTGTTCCCCTGAACGAGGCAGTTAACCCACTGTTCCCCTGAACGAGGCAGTTAACCCACTGTTCCCCTGAGCGAGGCAGTTTACCCACTGTTCCCCTGAACGAGGCAGTTAACCCACTGTTCCCCTGAACGAGGCAGTTAACCCACTGTTCCCCTGAACGAGGCAGTTAACCCACCGTCATTAAAAATAATAATTTGTTCTTAACTGACTTGCCTAGTTGAATAAAGGTAAAATAAAAAAGCCTTTGACCAATCACAATATCTTGCTCTTAATTTCATGTTGCATCATTCTATTGTATCTGATCAGAACATTCATCATTATTTATGCAATAACTTTTTGTTACAATGTTATTTCTTTCTTTCTTGGGTTCTGTCTTTTTGTTTCCAATAGATTTAAGAATGATGGAGGCCACTGTGTTCTTGGGGACCTTCAATGCTGCAGAAGTGTTTTGGTACCTTACCCCAGATCTGTGCCTCGACACAATCCTGTCTTTGAGCTCTACGGACAATTCCTTCGACCTTGGCTTGGTTTTTGCTCTGATGTGCAATGTCAACTGTGGGACCTTATATAGACAGGTGTCTGCCTTTCCGAATCATGTATACAGTATAGACAGGGTTGTGCCTTTCCATATCATGTCCAATCAATTGAATTTACCCCAGAATACTTTTTTGCTTTGTCATTATGGGGTATCGTGTATAGATTGATGAGGAAATGGTTTTATTTAATCGATTTTCAAATAAGGCTGGAAAAAGTCTGGGTCTGAATACTTTCCGAGTGCACTGTAGCTATATACACTACTGGTGAAAGTTTTAGAACAAGGTTTTGTCTTTATTTTTACTATTTTTTACATTGTGGAATAATAGTGAAGACATCAAAACTATGAAATAACACATGTGGTAACCAAAACAGATTTTTTTAAATAGCCACCCTTTGCCTTGACAGCTTTGCACACTCTTGGAGTTCCCACATATGCTGAGCACTTGTTGGCTGCTTTTCCTTCGCTCTGAGGTCCAACTCATCCCAAACCATCTCAATTATGTTGAGGTCGGGTGATTGTGGAGGCCAGATCATCTGATACAGCACTCCATCACTGTCCTTCTTGGTCAAATCACCCTTAGACAGCCTGGAGGTGTGTTGGGTCATTGTCCTATAGTCCCATTAAGCCCCAACCAGATAGGATGGTGTATCGCTACAAAATGCTGTTGTAGGAAACCGGATGTAGAGGCTGAGGTTGGAGGGAGCTGGATTGGGACAGGATGAAACGGGTCCGGAGGGAAGTCCAGGGGAGTGATGGTGAGCTGAATCCAGAACAGGGTAGCAGGTTGATGAGATGTGGAACAGGAGACGGGTACCAGAGTCAGAGCGGCAAAATTAGCAGATATTACGATGTGGAAGTGGCAGGACTGAGTATTTTGTAGAGGTCTTGATTATGGAACGAGTTGCAGCTGGTAGGGATCTGCTCTGTCTCCAGTACACCTGTCTCCAACCACACAATCACACAGAGAGGGAGAGGGAACTGGGGGCATGGCTGCAGGTCAATGAGACACCGGATGACCACTAGGGGGAGTGGCAGGAGCAGATATGACAGTTGACATGTGTCTGTTTCTTGAACTCTGAAGCATTTAGTTGGGCTGCCATTTCTGAGGCTGGTAACTCTAATGAACATATCCTCTGAAGCGGAGGTAACTCGGGGTCTTCCATTCCTGTGGCGGTCCTCAAGAGAGGCAGTTTCATCATGGCGCTGTTCTTGCCATAAATGTACTTTGTCTTTTATTAAATAGCACTATCTTCTGTAGACCCCCGCTACTTTGTCACAACACAACTTATTGGCTCAAACACATTGAGAAGGTAAGAAATTCCGCAATAGGCATTCCAGGTGACTACCTCATGAAGCTGGTTGAGAGAATGCCAAGAGTGTACAAAGCTGTCATCAAGGCAAAGGGCGGCTATATGAAGAATCTCAAATATAAAATATAATTTTTGGGGGGGTTACTACATGATTCAATATGTGTTATTTCATAGTTTTGATGTCTTCACTATTATTCTACAATGTAGAAAATGGTACAAATAAATAAAAACCCTTGAATGAGTAGGTGTTCTAAAACCCTGGAATGAGTAGGTGTTCTAAAACCCTTGAATGAGTAGGTGTTCTAAAACCCTTGAATGAGTAGGTGTTCTAAAACCCTTGAATGAGTAGGTGTTCTAAAACCCTGGAATGAGTAGGTGTTCTAAAACCCTTCAATGAGTAGGTGTTCTAAAACCCTGGAATGAGTGGGTGTTCTAAAACCCTGGAATGAGTAGGTGTTCTAAAACCCTGGAATGAGTAGGTGTTCTAAAACCCTGGAATGAGTAGGTGTTCTAAAACCCTGGAATGAGTGGGTGTTCTAAAACCCTGGAATGAGTAGGTGTTCTAAAACCCTTGACCGGTAGTGTACATAGCTACCACTTCTGCTCAGCTCAACAGGCACAACGCTATGTAACTATACAGGCACAACGCTATGTAACTATACAGGCACAACGCTATGTAACTATACAGGCACAACGCTATGTAACTATACAGGCACAACGCTATGTAACTATACAGGCACAACGCTATGTAACTATACAGGCACAACGCTATGTAACTATACAGGCACAACGCTATGTAACTATACAGGCACAGCGCTATGTAACTATACAGGCACAACGCTATGTAACTATACAGGCACAACGCTATGTAACTATACAGGCACAGCGCTATGTAACTATACAGGCACAGCGCTATGTAACTATACAGGCACAACGCTATGTAACTATACAGGCACACCGCTATGTAACTATACAGGCACACCGCTATGTAACTATACAGGCACAGCGCTATGTAACTATACAGGCACACCGCTATGTAACTAACTATACAGGCACAACGCTATGTAACTAACTATACAGGCACAACGCTATGTAACTATACAGGCACAACGCTATGTAACTATACAGGCACAACGCTATGTAACTATACAGGCACAACGCTATGTAACTATACAGGCACAACGCTATGTAACTATACAGGCACAACGCTATGTAACTATACAGGCACAGCGCTATGTAACTATACAGGCACAGCGCTATGTAACTATACAGGCACAGCGCTATGTAACTAACTATACAGGCACAGTGCTATGTAACTAACTATACAGGCACAGTGCTATGTAACTATACAGGCACAGCGCTATGTAACTAACTATACAGGCACAGTGCTATGTAACTAACTATACAGGCACAGCGCTATGTAACTATACAGGCACAACGCTATGTAACTATACAGGCACACCGCTATGTAACTATACAGGCACAGCGCTATGTAACTATACAGGCACAGCGCTATGTAACTATACAGGCACAACGCTATGTAACTATACAGGCACAACGCTATGTAACTATACAGGCACAGTGCTATGTAACTATACAGGCACAGCGCTATGTAACTAACTATACAGGCACAGTGCTATGTAACTAACTATACAGGCACAGCGCTATGTAACTATACAGGCACAACGCTATGTAACTATACAGGCACACCGCTATGTAACTATACAGGCACAGCGCTATGTAACTATACAGGCACAACGCTATGTAACTATACAGGCACAACGCTATGTAACTATAGCAAAATAATATGAACTAGACGCCAGAAATGTGATTATACAAATTCACAATACTCCTTCCCTTGAAGTGTGTGTGTGGTGTGTGTCTTGCTGATGCACTGTAGCCCACTGTTTCCACTAATGATACACAACATTTCAGATGTACATTTGCCATTTGAATGATAAGGTCACCACACACAGAGCAGTGTATTATTGATTGAGCCGGTGTGAACTTTGCAGCCCGCTGCGCTAACACCGGAGATTGGTTTAACCTTATCTGGAGACGCCAAGCTCCAAGAACCCAGTTCTCCTCTGAGTGTGTGTGTGTGTGTAACCATCTTTTATGTGTGTGTGTGTGTGTGTGTGTGTGTGTGTGTGTGTGTGTGTATCCGACTTTCCTCTCAGTGAGGGGGAGTGCTGTCGCTCGCTCAATATCACTGCTGTTCTTTCAGAGTTGACCTGATTTCCCCCCCCCCCCCCATTCATGTGAGTGTATGAGAGAGGGAGACTGACAGTGAGAGGAAGATGTGGGAGAGGGAGACTGACAGTGAGAGGAAGATGTGGGAGAGGGAGACTGACAGTGAGAGGAAGATGTGAGAGAGGGAGACTGACAGTGAGAGGACGATGTGGGAGAGGGAGACTGACAGTGAGAGGAAGATGTGAGAGAGGGAGACTGACAGTGAGAGGAAGATGTGGGAGAGGGAGACTGACAGTGAGAGGAAGATGTGAGAGAGGGAGACTGACAGTGAGAGTAAGATGTGGGAGAGGGAGACTGACAGTGAGAGGAAGATGTGACAGAGGGAGACTGACAGTGAGAGGACGATGTGGGAGAGGGAGACTGACAGTGAGAGGAAGATGTGAGAGAGGGAGACTGACAGTGAGAGGAAGATGTGGGAGAGGGAGACTGACAGTGAGAGGAAGATGTGACAGAGGGAGACTGACAGTGAGAGGACGATGTGAGAGAGGGAGACTGACAGTGAGAGGAAGATGTGGGAGAGGGAGACTGACAGAGTGAGAGGAAGATGTGAGAGAGGGAGACTGACAGTGAGAGGAAGATGTGGGAGAGGGAGACTGACAGTGAGAGGAAGATGTGAGAGAGGAAGATTGACAGTGAGAGGAAGATGTGGGAGAGGGAGACTGACAGTGAGAGGAAGATGTGGGAGAGGGAGACTGACAGTGAGAGGAAGATGTGAGAGAGGGAGACTGACAGTGAGAGGAAGATGTGGGAGAGGGAGACTGACAGTGAGAGGAAGATGTGGGAGAGGGAGACTGACAGTGAGAGGAAAATGTGGGAGAGGGAGACTGACAGTGAGAGGAAGATGTGTCAGAGGGAGACTGAGAGTGAGAGGACGATGTGAGAGAGGGAGACTGACAGTGAGAGGGAGACTGACAGAGTGAGAGGACGATGTGAGAGAGGGAGACTGACAGTGAGAGGGAAGATGTGAGAGAGGGAGACTGACAGTGAGAGGAAGATGTGGGAGAGGGAGACTGACAGTGAGAGGAAGATGTGAGAGAGGAAGATTGACAGTGAGAGGAAGATGTGAGAGTATGAGAGAGAGACTGATGTGAGTATGTTTAAAATATATATATATATCACCTTTTTATTTAACCAGGTAGGCCAGTTGAGAACAAGTTCTCATTTACAACTGCGACCTGGCCAAGATAAAGCAAAGCAGTGCGACACAAACAACAACACAGAGTTACACATGGAATAAACAAACGTACAGTCAATAACACAATAGAAAATCTATATACAGTGTGTGCAAATGTAGTAAGATAAGGGAGGTAAGGCAATAAATAGGCCATAGTGGCAAAATAATTACCATTTAGCATTAACACTGGAGTGATAGATGTGCAGAAGATGAATGTGCAAGTAGAGATACTGGGGTGCAAAGGAGCAAGATAAATAAATAACAATATGGGGATGAGGTAGGTAGTTGGTTGGACGGGCTATTTACAGATGGGCTGTGTACAGGTGAAATGATCGGTGAGCTGCTCTGACAGCTGGTGCTTATTAAAGTTAGTGAGGTAGATATGAGTCTCCAGCTTCAGTGATTTTTACAATTTGTTCCAGTCATGTTAGAGAGAGACTGACAGTGAGAGGAAGATGTGAGTGTATGAGAGAGAGAGAGAGAGAGGAAGATGTGAGTGAATGAGAGAGAGAGAGGAAGATGTGAGTGAATGAGAGAGAGAGACTGACAGTGAGAGGAAGATGTGAGTGAATGAGAGAGAGAGACTGACAGTGAGAGGAAGATGTGAGTGAATGAGAGAGAGAGACTGACAGTGAGAGGAAGATGTGAGTGAATGAGAGAGAGAGACTGACAGTGAGAGGGAGATGTTAGAGAGGGAGAAAGAGAGACTGACAGACTGAGAGGGAGATGTTAGAGAGAGAGAAAGAGAAACTGAGACTGAGAGGGAGATGTTAGAGAGAAAGAGAGACTGACAGTGAGAGGGAGATGAAAGAGAGACTGGCAGACTGAGAGGGAGATGTTAGAGAGAGAGAAAGAGAAACTGACAGACTGAGAGGGAGATGTTAGAGAGAAAGAGAGACTGACAGTGAGAGGGAGATGTTAGAGAGAAAGAGAAACTGACAGACTGAGAGGGAGATGTTAGAGAGAAAGAGAGACTGACAGTGAGAGGGAGATGTTAGAGAGAAAGAGAGACTGACAGTGAGAGGGAGATGTTAGAGAGAAAGAGAGACTGACAGTGAGAGGGAGATGTTAGAGAGAAAGAGAGACTGACAGTGAGAGGGACAGCTTAAACACACTAACAAGATATAATTACTCAATGTCATGTATAGCTTTAGATTAAATGGAATTCAATCAGAAGCCACTGCCAGATTTCTGTATAGGGCTGCGCTCAGAGTATCCTGCCTTGGCAAATCACACTGTTAAGCCCTTTGCAACCACGTACCTACAGTTGAAGTCGGAAGTTTACATACACCTTAGCCAAATATACACTGCTCAAAAAAATAAAGGGAACACTAAAATAACACGTCCTAGATCTGAATTAATGAAATATTCTTATTAAATACTTTTTTCTTTACATAGTTGAATGTGCTGACAACAAAATCACACACAAATTATCAATGGAAATCAAATTTATCAACCCATGGAGGTCTGGATTTGGAGTCACACTCAAAATTAAAGTGGAAAACCACACTACAGGCTGATCCAACTTTGATGTAATGTCCTTAAAACAAGTCAAAATGAGGCTCAGTAGTGTGTGTGGCCTCCACGTGCCTGTATGACCTCCCTACAACGCCTGGGCATGCTCCTGATGAGGTGGCGGATGGTCTCCTGAGGGATCTCCTCCCAGACCTGGACTAAAGCATCTGCCAACTCCTGGACAGTCTGTGGTGCAACGTGGCGTTGGTGGATGGAGCGAGACATGATGTCCCAGATGTGCTCAATTGGATTCAGGTCTGGGGAAGGTCAGTCCATAGCATCAATGCCTTCCTTTTGCAGGGACTGCTGACACACTCCAGCCACATGAGGTCTAGCATTGTCTTGCATTAGGAGGAACCCAGGGCCAACCGCACCAGCATATGGTCTCACAAGGGGTCTGAGGATCTCATCTCGGTACCTAATGGCAGTCAGGCTACCTCTGGCGAGCACATGGAGGGCTGTGCGGCCCCACAAAGAAATGCCACCCCACACCACGACTGACCCACCGCCAAACCGGTCATGCTGGAGGATGTTGCAGGCAGCAGAACGTTCTCCACGGCGTCTCCAGACTGTCACGTCTGTCACATGTGCTCAGTGTGAATCTGCTTTCATCTGTGAAGAGCACAGGGCGCCAGTGGCGAATTTGCCAATCTTGGTGTTCTCTGGCAAATGCCAAATGTCCTGCACGGTGTTTGGCTGTAAGCACAACCCCCACCTGTGGACGTCGGGCCCTCATACCACCCTCATGGAGTCTGTTTCTGACCGTTTGAGCAGACACATGCACATTTGTGGCCTGCTGGAGGTCATTTTGCAGGGCTCTGGCAGTGCTCCTCCTTGCACAAAGGCGGAGGTAGCGGTCCTGCTGCTGGGTTGTTGCCCTCCTACGGCCTCCTCCACGTCTCCTGATGTACTGGCCTGTCTCCTGGTAGCGCCTCCATGCTCTGGACACTACGCTGACAGACACAGCAAACCTTCTTGCCACAGCTCGCATTGATGTGTCATCCTGGATGAGCTGCACTACCTGAGCCACTTGTGTGGGTTGTAGACTCCGTCTCATGCTACCACTAGAGTAAAAGCGCCGCCATTATTCAAAAGTGACCAAAACATCAGCCAGGAAGCATAGGCACTGAGAAGTGGTCTGTAGTCACCACCTGCAGAACCACTCCTTTATTGGGGGTGTCTATCTACTTGCCTACAATTTCCACATGTTGTCTATTCCATTTGCACAACAGCATGTGAAATGTATTGTCAATCAGTGTTGCTTCCTAAGTGGACAGTTTGATTTCACAGAAGTGTGATTGACTTGGAGTTAAATTGTGTTGTTTAAGTGTTCCCTTTATTTTTTTGAGCAGTGTATTTAAACTCAGTTTTTCACAATTCCTGACATATAATCCTAGTCAAAATTCCCTGCCTTAGGTTAGTTAGGATCACCACTGTATTTAAATAAAAGTTACATGTCAATTATAGCAGAGGGAATGATTTATTTCAGCTTTTATTTCTTTCATCACATTCCCAGTGGGTCAGAAGTTTACATACACTCAATTCATATTTGGAAGCTGCCTTTTAAATTGTTTAACTTCGGTCAAAAGTTTCTGGTTGCCTTCCACAAGCTTCCCACAATAATTTGGGTGAATTTTGGCCCATTCCTCCTGACAGAGCTGGTGTAGCTGACAGAGTCAGGTTTGTTGGCCTCCTTGCTCGCACACACATTTTCAGTTCTGCCCTCACATTTTCTATAGGATTGAGGCCAGGGCTTTGTGATGGCCACTCCAATACCTTGACTATGTTGTCCTTAAGCCATTTTGCCACAACTTTGGAAGTATGCTTGGGGTCAATGTCCATTCGGAAGATTGATTTGCGACCAAGCTTTAACTTCCTGACTGATGTCTTGAGATGTTGCTTCAATATATCCACATAATTTTCCTACCTCATGATGCCATCTATTTTGTGAAGTGCACCAATCCCTCAGGCAGCAAAGCACCCCCACAACA
This sequence comes from Oncorhynchus kisutch, assembly GCF_002021735.2. Classification (NCBI taxonomy): domain Eukaryota; kingdom Metazoa; phylum Chordata; class Actinopteri; order Salmoniformes; family Salmonidae; genus Oncorhynchus; species Oncorhynchus kisutch. The sequence continues at coordinate 3,771,594 of NC_034181.2, forward strand.
TGATGCTGCCACCCTCATGCTTCACGGTTGGGATGGTATTCTTCAGCTTGCAAGCTCCCCCCTTTTTTTGATGGCGGTTTTGGAGCAGTGGCTTCTTCCTTGCAGAGCGGCCTTTCGGGTTATGTCGATATAGGACTTGTTTTACTGTGGATATAGATACTTTTGTACCTGTTTCCTCCAGCATCTTCACAATGTCCTTTGCTGTTGTTCTGGGATTGATTTGCACTTTTCGCACCAAAGTACGTTCATCTCTAGGAGACAGAACGCGTCTCCTTCCTGAGCAGTATGACTGCTGCGTGGTCCCATGGTGTTTATACTTGTGTACTATTGTTTGTACAGACTATTGTTTGTACAGATGAACTTGGTACCTTTGGAAATTTCTCCCAAAGGATGAAACAAACTTGTGGAGGTCTACATTTTTTTTTCTTCTGAGGTCTTGGCTGATTTCTTTTGTTTTCCCATGATGTCAAGCAAGGAGGCACTGAGTTTGAAGGTAGGCCTTGAAATACATCCACAGGTACACCTCCAATTGACTCATGATGTCAATTAGCCTATCAGAAGCTTCTAAAGCCATGACATCCTTTGAAGGCACAGTCAACTTAGTGTATGTAAACTTCTGACCCACTGGAATTGTGATACAGTGTATTATAAGTGAAATCTGTAAACAATTGTTGGGAAAATGACTTGTGTCGTTGCACAAAGTAGATGTCCTCACCGACTTGCCAAAACTACAGTTTGTTAACAAAACATTTGTGGAGTGGTTGAAAAACTAATTTTAATGACTCCAACCTAAGTGTATGTAAACTTGTGAAAGGAAAGGCCAAGTGCAACTATTATTCTGTTGCCTAATAATGAATAAATATAATGCCTGTTTCCAGTTAGAGTGGCAGAGGAAACATCTTTGAAAGCAGTTTCTCCTGGTAAAGAACGGCGTATCCCGGATTTCCAGTACTGGTAACAGGCATGGGCCTGATTTTGTGCCCAACTTTTATTTTATATTTTTTCTTTGAGGGGTTCAGATCACAGACAGGCAATAATATTAAATTGTACAAATATAAAGAAACAAACAGAAAATAAATAAAACAATCATTGTTTGTCCTCTCTGTCCGTCCCCCCGTCCCCCCCCCCCCCATGGGCTCATGTTGTATCAAATCAAATTGTATTTAGCACATGTTATTACGGGTGTAGCGAAATGCTTTTTATAATTTAATTTTAATAACACAAAAAAATATGTAAATACTGCAAAGTTGCTTAGGAACTAAAAGCATTTTTTATTTTTTTATTTTATTTTGTAGAAAACAAAACATCATGGGTAACGCATCTTAATAAATCATTCAATAAAAAACAACATTCAGTTACATTGTCTGTCTAACTTCACGCTAGCCGTCCCATTGGTCCATACATTAGTCAATCCTAGCCGACCTCCTTGTTGTCAAGCAACGCTTTCGTCTGTGAGGCTATATAACGCAACAAATATCCATTGATATTCTATAGAGATATTCAAAATACAATTGATAAATGTAAACACGATTACATTATTAACAGCCCATGGATATTTTCTCTATCCAATCTAAGAGAACCACATTGTGTTCCCGGCAATTTTAATTCAACCTCCCTAATCAGAACCACGTGGGGGGGTGTCTCGTTCTGTCTGCTATGTTCTCGGGTCATAGCAGCATATTGTCTGAAGAAAAAGAAAACAGAGAGAGAGTGATAAGAGTAGTAGAGTTATTGTTGTGCCTGATAAGGTGGTCCTTGGGAAATGACCGAGTTAGTATGGAGTCTAGCAGCAACCACCGCATGTTTCCTGGATGAAGAGACCCATTACTAAATGCCCTGAACTAGACAGTCATACACGGTCATGTTCCATGGAGAGGTTTGTATTAAGAAATGGTCTGCCGCAGCACAGCGACCCTTGGAGCATTTTAGGGGTTAAGTGTCTTGCTCAACGGCGGCTGGAAATGTTTTATAAATTGTTGCAGGGTCAAATGAACGTGTTGTGATATGATTACATTTACTTACACACACACACACACACACACAAAGTTATCAGTAGCACATCAAGGTATATATCAAGATTTATAAAGTTGTTCAAAGTAGTTTATTACAACTTCAACCAAAAAGTTATGTTCATCAAATAATGTATTAACAGTTTGTTAACTAATTGTAAAACTGTTAACCCAGTTATGCTGTCCTTTTATACAGATTTTACCATGATCTGATTGGATAGTGTAATCATTTCAATCTCCTTATTCTGTCAACTTCGCCCTGATTGGACAAAGAGCTCATAAATCAATGGCGCTGACTCCGCCCCGTGTGGTCGTAGTTCTGCCAGAGACGGAAGAGCCAGCGAGACACCCTAGTCGTAGATGGGGTTTTTTTCTTTCTTTTTTTCTGTTTCAATAAAAGTCTATATGAACTAAGTAGACCCGACCAAGCGGATATTCCATTGGTGTCTATCAGAGACACACCCAGTTAAGAAGACCGGAACTGACATTTTTTTCTGTGATAAACGGTCTGAGTTAACTGTCTTAATTTATCCACCATCTTTGGTTCTGCTTTGACTACATTGCATGGAAATATTGCCACAAGCAATGTCCCGAGTGATGAGTGCGCACAGTACTGTTCCATCGCAACTTTGCTAGGATTCTTTTATGATTCTAAGTAACGGAATATTTAGGCTAAGCGCTCATCTGTGGATACGTTGTCAGAATAACTTTTCTTAGTATTTGCTTGTAGAAATACATTTCCCTTGTTTTCAGTCGTTTGAGAAGTCTACGCTTAGGATAACTTTGTCTTGCTACCCAGACGTAAGTTAACCCCGTTTTTTAAAAAACATTTAAAACATTTAAAACTTAAGTAGGATTGTGAAATTATTATTTAACATGCCTTTTTCGATAGGTTCTATAATTTCAATTTGAATGTGTGTTTTGTTTACAAAAGACAGAGTTTAGGACATCTATTCTAGGTGAAAAGCTTCTGTAGGTCGAATAGATCCAAACCTATATAAAGCAATGAATGGAAGATAGGATATTTATGCTCAACTTCAAGAGGCCAAAAGGGTCTGGTTGACCAACTAAGCTGTCCTTTAATTTAAAGTTGAAAAATCATTAAAGTTTCAAGCTATAGCTAATTTGGTCTCATTGGTTGCAAGAAAGAGCTGGACCAAAATATTTTTTCAAGAGAATGGATGTGCAATGGGTGATGTGTTAGCGCCATCTCGACCGCTGTATTCGCTTGGCAAAGGTACAATTAGGCTACATTATGGACGGAGTAGGGCGACGTTTGTAATGACGTTTGCATTGATGTACATAGCCTGCTGTTGAAAATATCAACGGCCTTATACCACCATCCACCTATTTAATCGGTTCCTATTTTCATGATGAGAACTTCTCAATAGTTAGTGATACTATCCTGTCCATGCAAGGTCCACATGTGTGTCTGTGTGCGTGAGAGAAGAGCGATGATGTCTGGGCGCGTGATGCCTGGTTTACTTGTTAATGCCATCCTTGTTTTGACCAGATCACATCCAACTGTGTGTGTGTGTGTGTGTGTGTGTGTGTGTGTGTGTGTGTGTGTGTGTGTGTGTGTGTGTGTGTGTGTGTGTGTGTGTGTGTGTGTGTGTGTGAGAGAGAGAGTGAGAGAGACATGATGTCTCTGCTTGTCATACTAAAATAGATTTGAATGAATTTGGTGACACAGTGACATTTAAGTGCCCCTTTGAAAACTACTGTAAAACCCACTCACTGAGTGTCCCTTTGAAAACTACTGTAAAACCCACTCACTGAGTGTCCCTTTGAAGACTACTGTAAAACCCACTCACTGAGTGTCCCTTTGAAGACTACTGTAAAACCCACTCACTGAGTGTCCCTTTGAAGACTACTGTAAAACCCACTCACTGAGTGTCCCTTTGAAGACTACTGTAAAACCCACTCACTGAGTGTCCCTTTGAAGACTACTGTAAAACCCACTCACTGAGGGACCCTTTGAAAACTACTGTAAAACCCACTCACTGAGTGTCCCTTTGAAAACTACTGTAAAACCCACTCACTGAGTGTCCCTTTGAAAACTACTGTAAAACCCACTCACTGAGTGTCCCTTTGAAAACTACTGTAAATCCCACTCACTGAGTGTCCCTTTGAAAACTACTGTAAATCCCACTCACTGAGTGTCCCTTTGAAAACTACTGTAAATCCCACTCACTGAGTGTCCCTTTGAAAACTACTGTAAATCCCACTCACTGAGTGTCCCTTTGAAAACTACTGTAAATCCCACTCACTGAGTGTCCCTTTGAAAACTACTGTAAATCCCACTCACTGAGTGTCCCTTTGAAAACTACTGTAAATCCCACTCACTGAGTGTCCCTTTGAAAACTACTGTAAATCCCACTCACTGAGTGTCCCTTTGAAAACTACTGTAAATCCCACTCACTGAGTGTCCCTTTGAAAACTACTGTAAATCCCACTCACTGAGTGTCCCTTTGAAAACTACTGTAAATCCCACTCACTGAGTGTCCCTTTGAAAACTACTGTAAATCCCACTCACTGAGTGTCCCTTTGAAAACTACTGTAAATCCCACTCACTGAGTGTCCCTTTGAAAACTACTGTAAATCCCACTCACTGAGTGTCCCTTTGAAAACTACTGTAAATCCCACTCACTGAGTGTCCCTTTGAAAACTACTGTAAATCCCACTCACTGAGTGTCCCTTTGAAAACTACTGTAAATCCCACTCACTGAGTGTCCCTTTGAAAACTACTGTAAATCCCACTCACCCTTTAATAACTATACTGATCAAAAATATAAATGCAACATGCAACAATTTGCAACAAAGATTTTACTGAGTTACAGTTAATTTAAGGAAATCAGTCAATTGAAATAAATTCATTAGGCCCTAATCTATGAATTTCACATGACTGGGAATACAAATCCTTTTATTTATTTATCGAGGCAACTCAGTTAAGAACACATTCTTATTTATAATTGCGGCCAAACCCTCCCCTAACCCGGACGATGCTGGGTCAATTGTGCGCCGCCCTATGGGACTCCCGATCACGGCCCGTTGTAATATCAAACCAGGGTCTGTAGTTTCCTGTCCTGCTAAGTATTCAAAATGTAAAGAGTACTTTTGTATGTCAGGGAAAATGTACAGAGTAAAACGTACATCATTTTATTTTGGAGTGTAGTGAAATAAAAGTAAAAGTTGTCAAAAATATGAATAGCAAAGTACAGATACCCCAAAAAACTACTTAAGTAGTACTTTAAAGTATTTTTACTTCAGTACTTTACACCACTGATAACCAGTCAGTATCTGGTGTGATGACCATTTGTCTCATGCAGCGTGACACATCTCCTTCACATAGAGTTGATCAGGCTGTTGATTGTGGCCTGTGGAATGTTGTCCCACTCCTCTTTAATGGCTGTGTGAAGTTGCTGGATGCTCTGGATCGCCGTCATACACGGTGATCCAGAGCATCCCAAACATGCTCAATGGTTGACATGTCTGATGAGTATGCAGGCCATGGAAGATCTGGGACATTTTCAGCTTCCAGGAATTGTGTACAGATCCTTTTGACATGTGGCCGTGTATTATTATGCTGAACATGAGGTGATGGATGAATGGCACGACAATGGGGCCACAGGATCTCTTCATGGTATCTCTTCGCATTCAAATTGCCATCGATAAAATCCAATTGTGTTAGTTGTCCGTAGCTTATGCCTGCTCATACCATAACCCCACCACGGGGCACTCTGTTGACATCAGCAAAACCCTCGCCCACACATCTCAAATCTGCCAGGTACAGTTGAAACAGCGATTCATCCGTGAAGAGCACACTTGTTCAGCGTGCCAGTGGCCATCGAAGATGAGCATTTTCCCACTGAAGTCGGTTACGGTGCCGAACTGCAGTCAGGTCAAGACCCAGGTGAGGACGACGAGCTGCGCTGAGAGGACACAGTAATTCTTTGCTTGTGCAAACCTACAGTTTCATCAGCTGTCCGGGTGGCTGGTCTCAGACGATCCCGCAGGCGAAGAAGCCGGATGTGGAGGTCCTTGTCTGGCATGGTTACACATGATCTGCTGTTGTGATGCCGGGTTGGACGTACTGCCAAATTCTCTAAAAGATGTGCTTTATGATAGAGAAATTAACGTGATATTTTCCGGTGGTCATTCCTGCAGTCAGCATGAAAATTGCACTCTGTGGCATTGTGTTCTGTGACAAAACTGCACATTTTAGAGTTGCCTTTTATTGACCCCCCCCCAGCACAAGGTGCACCTGTGTAATGATCATGCTGTGTAGTCAGCTTCTTGATATGCCACACCTGTCATGTGGATGGATGATCTTGGCAAAGGAGAAATGCTAACAGGGATGTAAACAAATCTGTGCAAAACATTTGAGAGAAATAATTCTGCGTATGGAATTTTTTTTTTAGATATTTTATTTGAGCTACTTGTTGCGTTTGTATTTTTTGTTCAGTGTACTTTAAAACCCATTCACTGCATCATAAGACTCCCTCTCCTTTTGGTGATGCCCACTGACTGAACTGTACAAAAAGGTGTAGGTTATATACATCCTATAGTAGTATGTACAGTGGGGCAAAAAAGTATTTAGTCAGCCACCAATTGTGCAAGTTCTCCCACTTTAAAAGATGAGAGAGGCCTGTAATTTTCATCATAGGTACACTTCAACTATGACAGACAAAATGAGAGAGAAAAAAATCCAGAAAATCACATTGTAGGATTTGTCATGAGTTTATTTGCAAATTATGGTGGAAAATATGTATTTGGTCATCTACAAACAAGCAAGATTTCTGGCTCTCACAGACCTGTATCTTCTTCTTTAAGAGTGGCTGACTAAATACCTTTTTGCCCTACTGTAGGTCTACATATCTTTTGCTTGCTTTGACATCTGTAGGATTTGTGGAGAGTTTAGTAACCAGTTTCTATTTTTTTATTTAACTAGGCAAGTCAGTCAAGAACAAATTCTTATTTACAATGAAGGCCTACCGGGGAACTGTGGGTTAACTGCCTTGTTCAGGAGCAGAACGACAGATTTTTACCTTGTCAGCTCAGGGATTCGATCCAGCAACCTTTCAGTTACTGGGCCAACGCTCTGTCGAATGTGTTTGGAATCTTCCTAAATGTGTAACGCTGTGGAGGTGTAGTAGATGGAATTTTATTTAACTAAATGTATAACTAATATATTGTTTTTATGCATGGCTGAACATCAATATCTAACTTTAACATTATAAGAGGTCTTATACATTTTCTTTTTACTATAAAATACCCAAGAGAGTCAGTGCGCTTGGAGAGCCTAGTACAGTGTCTGTAAAATAACTTATAACATTATAAGTTAAAGTTAGATCTTGATGTTCAGCCATGCATAAAAACAATATATTAGTATTCTCAGATGACTCTGTCATGTGCTCCTTCATCTTGAGGTTTTTGTTTTAAATGTTAACTCTATATCAGTGATGTCATAGTCCGTATGACACTCATTATGTTTTAAATGTTAACTCTATATCAGTGATGTCATAGTCCGTATGACACTCATTATGTTTTAAATGTTAACTCTATATCAGTGATGTCATAGTCCGTATGACACTCATTATGTTTTAAATGTTAACTCTATATCAGTGATGTCATAGTCCGTATGACACTCATTATGTTTTAAATGTTAACTATATATCAGTGATGTCATTGTCCGTATGACACTCATTATGTTTTTAATCACCACATCAAGTGAATCACAAGATGAAGCCTTCACTGTCTAAACATAAAATCTCGTGGGTCGGAGGGCGGTACTCTGGATCTCTCCTTCCTCTGTGAAGTTGAGCCGAATGTATTCCATCAGCTTCTGTATAGCGGCATGGCATAGAGACATGTCTCCTCTGGTACCTCTGCAGCCACCGCTGTTGACCGTGCTGCCACCGACCGTGCTGCCGCCGACCGTGCTGCCACCGACCGTGCTGCCACCGACCGTGCTGCCACCGACCGTGCTGCCACCGACCGTGCTGCCACCGACCGTGCTGCAGGCATCCTCCTCGTGTTCTGACTCCTGGGATACAGTTGGAGTTACAACAATGGATTGAAGTATCACTCCACAATATGACAGAGGCTGACAATAGATCATACAGATTTCAGAACCACATTGTGGACCACCGTTAGACTTTAGAGAAACAATCACAGTAGGCACTCGTAGTAAAGTATGTCATTGATCACCCACACGTGTATGCAAAAACAGACCTGGTACGAGTCCTGGTCTGCGTGTCTGCTGGTGGTGGACTGCTGGTCTGGGTCTCCATAGTGGTCCTCGTACCTGGTCTGAGCCACCAGGAGCCAGTCCTCCAGTAGATGGATGTGGCTCAGGGCGTTCTCCTGGGTGATGGGCATCGTGGCTGTGGCTGGGCCGGACCAGAGCCCCACTGCATCCTGGGTCGATGGGCCCCTCTAGAGGCAAAGGGCTGGGGCTGGGCCGGACCAGAGCCCCACTGCATCCTGGGTCAATGGGCCCCTCTAGAGGCACCGGGGCTGGGGCTGTGCCGGACCAGAGCCCCCCTGCATCCTGGGTCGATGGACCCCTCTAGAGGCACCGGGGCTGGGCCGGACTCTGATTCAGAGGGCTTGGGTTAAATGTGGAAGACACATTTCAGTTGAATGCATTCAGTTGGTCAACTGAATAGGTATCCCCCTTTCCCCTGCATCCTGGGTCGATGGGCCCCTCTAGAGGCATCGTGGCTGGGGCTGGGCCGGACCAGAGCCCCACTGCATCCTGGGTTGATGGGCTGTGTTAACTAACCTCCAGACGAGCTTCAATGCCATGCAACTCTCCTTCCGTGGCCTCCAACTGCTCTTAAATGCAAGTAAAACTAAATGCATGCTCTTCAACGGATTGAACCAACAGCTTCACTACTCTGGACGGTTCTGACTTAGAATATGTGGACAACTACAAATACCTAGGTGTCTGGTTAGACTGTAAACTCTCCTTCCAGACTCACATTAAGCATCTCCGATCCAAAATTAAATCTAGAATCGGCTTCCTAATCCACAACAAAGCATCCTTCACTCATGCTGCCAAACAAACGTGTGTGTGTGTGTGTGTGTGTGTGTGTGTGTGTGTGTGTGACTGAACAGTCTGTTAGATCATGGCTTTAGTACTGCAGGGTTTGGACTCTGAACAGTCTGTTAGATCATGGCTTTAGTACTGCAGGGTTTGTCATAGTGGGGAGGGAAGAGCATGGATGGTCATATTTATGTTTGTCTGTTTCTCTCCACCATCTGAGTAAACTCAACAGGATATTCAGTTTGTCTGTTTCCCTCCACCATCTGAGTAAACTCAACAGGATATTCAGTTTGCCTGTTTCCCTCCACCATCTGACTATTTATCTCCCCAATCAGTGATAATAACATAGTGACTGTGGTGTAGCAGCTAAGGTTGAGTTGACAGTCACAAGGTCCAGGGTTCAAGCCCCCGTTGGGACTACGCCCTGACTTTTCTACAATATGAGCTCTGTCTGGAGGCCTCCAGCTCGTTCATACCCTCGGTTTCCCAAAACGACAACACCAAAACTGTCCTCTTTTACCCCACAATATCAGACTGCATCAGAACATGATCACATGCTGAAGGCCAGAAAGCTCAGGATGCTGGATCTATTATTTTCTATTTATAAACATAGGAAGTGTTGTTGTATTCATAAACATAGGAAGTGTTGTTGTATTCATAAACAAAGGACATATGGTTGTATTTATAAACAGGAAGTATTGTTGTATTCATAAACATAGGAAGTGTTGTTGTATTCATAAACAAAGGACATATGGTTGTATTTATAAACAGGAAGTATTGTTGTATTCATAAACATAGGAAGCGTTGTTGTATTTATAAACAGGAAGTGTCATTGTATTTATAAACAGGAAGTGTTGTATTTATAAACATAGGAAGTATCGTTGTATTTGTAAACATAGGAATTGTTGTTGTATTTATAAACAGGAAGTGTCATTGTATTTATAAACAGGAAGTGTTGAATTTATAAACATAGGAAGTATCGTTGTATTTACAGGCCAAACAGAGGAAGTGGATGATGGGACAGTAACAAGACGATACTTCATTGGTACTACAGGAACTTTCATAGGAAGCAAAGCTGGCCGAAATAGAGATGCGCTTGGTTTGACATGTTTACCTATGACTCAATTAGCCTGTCCCCAGATCTGTTTTGATAGATCTGTCACGCCAATAGCCATATCTGTGCTGTCTTGTCAACTATGGCCATGATCAGGCTGTGACATAATGGCTTCCACCGGAGAAAGATGAGGCTAACCAATGAGAGCATGCCTTCCTCAACACTATAGACAAGTTTTACACTGCTTTCAGAAAGTATTCAGATCCCTTGACTTTTTCCACATTTAGTTAAATATTTTTTCCCCCTCATCAATCTACACTAAACACAATACCCCACAATGGCAAAGCAACAACAGTTTTTTTGCAAATTTATTGAAAATAAAACTGATCACATTTACATGAGTATTCAGACCCTTTACTCAGTACTTTGTTGAAGCACCTTTGGCAGTGATTTCAGCCTCAAGTCTTCTTGGGTATGACGCTACAAGCTTGGCACACCTGTATTTGGGGAGATTCTTCATTCTTCTTTGCAGATCCTCTCAAGCTCTGTCTGGTTGAATGGGGAGCGCTTCTGCACAGCCATTTTCAGATCTCTCCAGAGATGTTAGATTGGGTTCAAGTCCGGGTTCAGGCTGGGCCACTCAAGGACATTCAGAGACTTGCCTCTCTGGAGCAGGTTTTCAACAAGGATCTCTCTGTTCTTTGCTCCATTCATCTTTCCCTTGATCCTGACTAGTCTCCCTGCCACTGAAAAAATCCCCCACAGCTTGATGCTGCCACCACCATGCTTCACCACCATGTTTCACCGTAGGGATGGTGCCAGGTTTCCTCCATATGTGACGTTTGGCATTCAGGCGTTTGAACTTGGTTAAACTTGGTTTGAGCATTACCTAGTTGTCCGTTAGGTTCTAAATAGATAAAGTAAAAACTAACAGGGGCCTTTTGGAAAACTCCAAGCAGGCTGTCATGTGCCTTTTTACAGAGGAGTGGATTCCGTCTGGCCACTCTACCATAAAGGCCTGATTGGTGAAGTGCTGCAGAGATGGTTGTCCTTCTGGAAGTTCTCCCATCTCCACAGAGGAACTCTGGTTATTGGTTGATTCCTCAGTTTGGCCTGGTGGCCAGCTTTAGAAAGAGTCTTGGTATTTCCAAACTGCTTCCATTTAAGAATGATGGAGGCCACTGTGTTCTTGGGGACCTTCAATGATGCAGACATTTTTTGCTACTCTTCCCCAGATCTGTGCCTCGACACAATCCTGTCGACCTCATGGCTTGGTTTTTGTGTGTGTGTGTCCAACTGTGGGACCTTATATAGGCAGGTGTGTGCTTTCCAAAACATGTCCAATTAATTGAATGTACCACAGGTGGACTTCAATCAAGTTGTTGAAACATCAAGGATGATCAATGGAAACAGGATGCACCTGAGCTCAATTTCGAGTCTCATAGCAAAGGGTCTGAATACTGATGGAAATAAGGGATCTGTTTTAAAAAAAAGAATTTGCACAAAACAATCTAAAAACTTGTTTTCATTTTGTCATTATGGGGTATTGTGATGTCATTATGGGGTATTGTGATGTCATTATGGGGTATTGTGATGTCATTATGGGGTATTGTGATGTCATTATGGGGTATTGTGATGTCATTATGGGGTATTGTGATGTCATTATGGGGTATTGTGATGTCATTATGGGGTATTGTGATGTCATTATGGGGTATTGTGATGTCATTATGGGGTATCGCGATGTCATTATGGGGTATCGGGATGTCATTATGGGGTATCGGGATGTCATTATGGGGTATTGTGATGTCATTATGGGGTATTGTGATGTCATTATGGGGTATTGCGATATCATTATGGGGTATTGCGATGTCATTATGGGGTATCGAGATGTCATTATGGGGTATCGTGATGTCATTATGGGGTATTGCGATGTCATTATGGGGTATTGCGATGTCATTATGGGGTATTGAGATGTCATTATGGGGTATTGTGATGTCATTATGGGGTATTGTGATGTCATTATGGGGTATTGTGATGTCATTATGGGGTATTGTGATGTCATTATGGGGTATTGCGATGTCATTATGAGGTATTGTGATGTCATTATGGGGTATTGAGATGTCATTATGGGGTATTGCGATGTCATTATGGGGTATTGCGATGTCATTATGGGGTATTGCGATGTCATTATGGGGTATTGCGATGTCATTATGGGGTATTGCGATGTCATTATGGGGTATTGCGATGTCATTATGGGGTATTGCGATGTCATTATGGGGTATTGCGATGTCATTATGGGGTATTGCGATGTCATTATGGGGTATTGCGATGTCATTATGGGGTATTGCGATGTCATTATGGGGTATTGCCATGTCATTATGGGGTATTGCCATGTCATTATGGGGTATTGCCATGTCATTATGGGGTATTGCCATGTCATTATGGGGTATTGCCATGTCATTATGGGGTATTGCCATGTCATTATGGGGTATTGCGATGTCATTAGGGGGTATTGCGATGTCATTAGGGGGTATTGCGATGTCATTATGGGGTATTGCGATGTCATTATGGGGTATTGTGTGTGGATTGATGAGGGGGAAAAAATTATTTAATCAATTTTATAATAAGGCTGTAATAAAACAAAATGTGGAAAAGGGGGTCTGAATACTTTCCGAAGGCACTGTATTGTTTTATAAGATCATCTTTGAGAACTAACAATCACCAAAATATAAACTAGACTGAGAGAATCTAAATTTCTGAAAATGCCATGGCATGGGCACAACACCCATTAATTTTGATATAATGTTTGAGTCACTCAGATAGCATAAGAACACAGCATAAGCCATGACAAAATGTGTATAATTGAAGAACATTTGCTTTAAAACGGCACATTTTTTTTCAGTCAAATGGCAAAATGTGTAGAATTGCACACCCACTACCAAAACCCACAAGTTACAACATATATTTGTAGCATTTGTAGCATTCAGAGTATTTTGAGGTTTTTCAATGAGGTAAAAGCTCATCTATATTTCAAATGGTGTCAACATAATTACGTGGTAATTTCCTTTTTAAAAAGTCACCAGTCGTTCTCAAGGGAGCATGCCCTTCGGACACCCCCAGTTTTCAGAACATCTGACTGTAGTGCAGAACAGCTTTCAGGCCACCTCTCTCTCTATCTATTCAACCGACTGCAGACATTGAAACCCTGTTCAATCAAACCTGTCTATGGACAATGACACAGATCATCCAAACACAGAAACCCCTACAACTGTCTGGCCTAAATCCTGCAGAACTGCCCTCCAACAACCCACAACCTTAAAGCCAAACCTAAACATAACCCTGCAACAGCCCACATTCTGAAAACTTAACCCTGCAACAGCCCACATTCTGAAAACTTAACCCTGCAACAGCCCACATTCTGAAAACTTAACCCTGCAACAGCCCACATTCTGAAAACTTAACCCTGCAGCAGCCCAGAACATTTCAGTATAAACACTTTCCCTTGTGTTAGTTGTGGACTGTCTGTTATGGACTTAAGCAATGCAGCTGTTGGTTCACAACTGTACAGTCTATCATGTTCTTCAATTGAAAACAGGTCTAAGAAACACAATTCCCTTGTCCCTATTTGTCAGGTCAAATATCCCTGGACCAGAAAACGTTCTCAGACAACATAACATATAAAGAAAGTAGCTCGCAGTAGAAGCTTCTCTTTTCTCTTTACACTTCAGTGGGACAATAGCAGGAGCAAGAAAAGAGTATTGCTTTGGTTTGAAGAGTACAATCTTTTCTGCCCACCAGGCCAGCGTCAAAACACTGTCTGCCACTGACCGCCCCCAAACAGCTACCGAAGCACGGCTCATTGAGCTGTAGACCAGAGTGTCCTGGCCTCTGCTATCGACCCAGCCCAGGCCAGGCTATAACCCAGCCCACGCTGGGACGTGAACCCAAAGAACCTCCTCCCTACCTCCCTCCACCCACGGCTTTTCCTTCTAGCGCTTGTTATTTTTTTGGGGGGTGGGACATGGTGTTCTTCACTCTTTCCGGTGTAAACATTTGAGAAGTCAGCTTTTTCCCTTGGTGAAATGTATTAGTACAGTGTTAGGACATTGAAAGACAGTGTTTGTGTCTTTTGTGTACCTTTGGTGACATAATATAGCAACTGCATGATCTCTCTTCAGAGGCAGGAAGTAGGGCTACAGGTGAGCCAGACACGGAGCAGCAGGGAGAGAGACAGCTTGTTGAATTGGAAGCTGAACTAGGGCTACAGTGAACCAAGACACGGAGCAGCAGGGGAAGAGTTTTTTACCCAGCTAGCACATAACGTGCTGAGAACCATATTTTTCTTAGAGCTTGGTAAGAGCGTGATTGTCCTTTTAGTTATTTTGCATACAACCTTTCCACAACGTTCTGGGAATGGTGCAGGATACCCAGCTAGCACATCATGTTCTAAGAGCCATGTTTCTTAGGTGGGAATTTCTGTACTTAAGCATAACATTTCCTGGTTCTATTTAAAGTCATGTTCTCAGAACATTAAGAAAACATTAGTAACGTTCTAAGGATGTTGTTTAAAAAGCTATGTGACCGACCGGCTCCATTCGGTCTTAGGTAGCAAAATGCTAAATGTATTTTTGTTTTTTTACATTTTATAAAACTAGAAACTCAGAGCTAGAAAATAGTATGTCATACTCTACAGTTGAGGAACAAGGGGAACGTCATGAGTCATGGTCATGGGTGCATCTCAGCCATGCCCAAGGTACTAAACGATATCATAACCGCCATTGATAAAAGACAGAACTGTGCAGCCGTCTTCATCGACCTGGCCAAAGCTTTCGACTTTGTCAATCACCGTATTCTTATCGGCAGACTCAATAGCCTTGGTTTCTCAAATGATTGCCTCGCCTGGTTCACCAACTACTTCTCTGATAGAGTTCAGTGTGTCAAATCGGAGGGCCTGTTGTCCGGATCTCTGGCAATCTTTATGGGGATACCACAGGGTTCAATTCTCGGGCCGACTCTTTTCTCTGTATAAATCAATGATGTCGCTCTTGCTGCGGGTGATTCCTTGATCCATCTCTACGCAGACGACACCATTCTGTATACATCTGGAACTTCTTTGGACACTGTGTTAATCTCTAGTAACTCCCCATCCCCTGTGCGGGAGCGTAATCATCGACTGACACTAATTAGCATAACGCAACGGACATAAATATTCCTAGAAAATATTCCTATTCATGAAAATCACAAGTGAAATATATTGAGACACAGCTTAGCCTTTTGTTAATCACCCTGTAATCTCTGATTTTCAAAATATGCTTTACAGCCAAAGCTAGACAAGCATTTGTGTAAGTTTATTGATAGCCTAGCATAGCATTTTGTCCAGATAGCAGCAGGTAACTTGGTCACGGAAATCAGAAAAGCAATCAAATTAAATCATTTACCTTTGATGAGCTTCAGATGTTTTCACTCACGAGACTCCCAGTTAGATAGCCAATGTTCCTTTTTTCCCCAAATATTATTTTTGTACGCGAAATAGCTCCGTTTGTTCTTCACGTTTGGCTGAGAAATCGCTCGGAAATTGCAGTCACGAAAACGCCAAAAAATATTCCAAATTAGCTCCATAATATCGACAGAAACATGGCAAACGTTGTTTATAATCAATCCTCAAGGTGTTTTTCAAATATCTATTTGATAATATATCCACCGGGACAATTGGTTTTTCAGTAGGACCGATTGGAGTAATGGCTACCTCTGTACTTTATGCGAGAATCACTCTGGGAGCATCAGGTGACCAGTTGCGCAATGAAGCCGCCTACTGGTATTCTTCAACATAAATCCGTAAAACTACGTCACAATGCTGTAGACACCTTGGGGAATACGTAGAAAAAGTAATCTGGTTGATAGCCCATTGCTCAATTGGAACGCCGAGCTTTCAAAAGATGAGTCACTTCCGGATTGGATTTTTCTCAGGCTTTCACCTGCAATATCAGTTCTGTTATACTCACAGACAATATTTTTACAATTTTGGAAACTTTAGAGTGTTTTCTATCCTAAGCTGTCAATTATATGCATATTCTAGCATCTTTTCCTGACAAAATATCCCGTTTACTATGGGAATGTTATTTTTCCAAAAATGAAAATACTGCCCCCTTGTCACAAAAGGTTAACAAACCTCCAAACGAGCTTCAATGCCATACAACTCTCCTTCCCTGGCCTCCAATTGCTCTTAAATGCTTGTAAAACTAAATGCATGCTCTTCAACCAATCACTGCCTGCAACCGCCCGCCCGATTAGCATCACTACTCTGGACGGTTCTGACTTAGAATTGGTGGACAACAATAAATACCTAGGTGTCCAGCTAGACTGTAAACTCTCCTTCCAGAATCATATCAAACATCTCCAATCCAAAATAAAATCTAGAATCGGCTTTCTATTTCGCAACAAAGCCTCCTTCACTCACGCCGCCAAACTTCCATCATAAAACTGACTATCCTACCGATCCTCGACATCGGCAATGTCATCTACAAAGTAGCTTACTCAGCAAATTGGATGTAGTCTATCACAGTGCCATCCGTTTTGTTACCAAAGTTCCTTATACCACCCACCACTGCGACCTGTATGCTTTAGTCAGCTGGCCCTCACTACATATTCATCGCCAGACCCACTGGCTCCAGGTCATCTATAAGTCTATGCTAGGTAAAGCTCGGCCTTATCTCAGCTCACTGGTCACGATAACAACACCCAATCGTAGCACGCACTCCAGCAGGTATATTTCACTGGTCATCCCCAAAGTCACCTCCTTTGGCCGCCTTTCATTCCAGTTCTCTGCTGCCAGTGACTGGAACTAATTGCAAAAATCGCTGAAGCTGGAGACTTACATTTCCCTCACCACCTTTAAACATCAGCTATCTGAGTAGCTAACCGATCGCTGCAGCTGTACATAGTCCATCTGTAAATAGCCCACCCAATCTACCTACCTCATCCCCATATTGTTTTTATTTACTTTGCTGCTCTTTTGCACACCAGTATCACTTCTTACACACCTTCATCTGCTCATCTATCACGCCAGTGTTAATCTGCTAAATTGTAATTACTTTGCTACTATGGCCTATTTATTGCCTTACCTCCTCATGCCATTTGCACACACTGTATATAGACTTTTCTATTGTGTTATTGACTGTACGTTTGTTTATTCCATGTGTAACTCTGTGTTGTTGTTTGTGTCGCACTGCTTTGCTTTATCTTGGCCAGGTCGCAGTTGTAAATGAGAACTTATTCTCAAATGGCCTACCTGGTTAAATAAAGGTGAAATAAAAAATAATAAATAAAAAAAGTAATTCTGCTTTGAAAGTTGATAAACTTGTAACCCCACTTTTGAGAAAATGGCCCTTGAATGTTTTGGTACCTACTGGAGAGCTCCTCTTTGTCTACACCCATTCAGCAATGTTCACACCCTTTTAAGCCTTTAGCCCCACCCATCTCTTTAAAGATTCACATGTGAGGCCATGTGCTAAACAGAGTGAGTAGTGTAGTAAACAACCAAATATTTCAAGGCCAAAGGCTGGTTTCTATCAACATGTCTGTAGACAGTCAACAGTGGCATCATGAACATTCTCTTGTTGTCCGACATCAAACTTCTCGTTGTCTTTATGAAAAAGTATAAAGACAAAAACAACAGGCTTGCATGGCATCAGCAGCCTGGTGGTCCAGAATAGCATAACTGGTGTATTTTAACACCAATAAACCATTTAAAAATGAATTTAGTTTTTGTCAATCTAACAAACCAGGCAACTAAAAGCAACTTTCTAAGCAATGTTAGGTTAGCTGGCTAGCCAGTACAAATAATGACTGTATCATATATCTGACAATGTCTTTAGCTCATTTGTATTTATAAATAAACTCACAACAAGATCATTATTTACAAGTTAATGGCGAGCTAATTACACAAAATACCTTGCGTTTGTGAGTGAGATTAAATAAAAAGCAGGGCTTTGTACCTGAGAATCCTAGAACTTGGACACTGTCTCGTTGGCCTAACGTTATATCCTAATTTGACTTTGGTGCAGGTCATGTTGTTCTTCACATTACCGTCTCTGGTAAACACACACTATATCAAATCAAATCTAAGTTTATTTGTCACATGCGCAGGATACAGAAGGTGTAAACAGTACAGTGAAATGGCTACTTGCATAGTGGAGTCTTTTTGTTTATACAAGTAGCTAGTTAGCTAGTTAGCTAAACAATGAACCATAATCCCAAATCATAACAGAACTACCCTGCATGAATCTGCTGGTAGCTAAAGCTAATCAACCAGCTAAATTCAATATTAGCTAGCTAGCTAACATTAGGCTATAACTAGCAATGCAAATGGCTCTGAGATACGAATAATAGTACTACACAGATCATACATGTAATGTTAGCTAGCAAGGCAGTCAGCTAACATTAGCTAGCTAGCTAATAGTACACTTTAACTTGTAATGTAAACGACTTTGACAAAATTAGAAACCTGTAATATCTGAAAATGTAGCTAGCTAGACTCTCTTACCTGTATACACGGATGAACGCTTCTCCCTCTCTGTCACGGTTGCCATGGTTACCCTTTGTATGAAGATGTAATCCAGAAACAGGTGTTTTATACAACAGCGTTCTTCTGTGTGTTCTCTTTTCGACTCCCCTGTGTATTTGCAATCAAACGTCAGAATTTTCTCATTCTCCATCGTGATCATACTCTGCTTCCACCAGGCATTCCACTGATTTCAAAACTCCGTCCTCCAGAAAGTGGAGAGCATTAGCAACACTTGCAGTTCTTTGTAATATCTTTCACAATAGTCACGCTAGAAAGGATTACCTACACATACAGTGCCTTTGGAAAGTATTCAGCAAAAACAGTTATTTTGACATTTTTGTTAATTTATTTAAAAATGTACACAAGTATTTAGACCCTTTTACTCAGTACTTTGTTGAAACACATTTGGCAGTGACAGTATTGAGGCATTCTGGGTATGATGCTACAGGCTTGCCACAATTGTATTTGGGGAGTTTCTCCCATTCTTCTCTGCAGATCCTCTCAAACTCTGCCAGATTGGATGGGGAGCATCGCTGCACAACTATTTTCAGGTCTCTCCAGAGATGTTCGATCTGGCTCAAGTCCGGGCTCTGGCTGGGCCACTCAAGGACATTCAGAGACTTGTCCCAAAGTCACTCCTGTGTTGTCTTGTCTGTGTGCTTAGGGTCGTTGTCCTGTTGCAAGTTGAACCTTCACGCCAGTCTGGTTGATTGGTTTACAAATCAATGTTTTTTTGTATCAAGACTGCCGAAATGTGCCTAATTTGTTTTTGAATAACTTTTCATGTTCAAAATTGTGCACTCTCCTCAAACAATAGCATGGTATTCTTTCACTGTAATAGCTACTGTAAATTGGACAGTGCAGTTAGATTAACAAGAATTGAAGCTTTCTGCCCAAATATCAGATATGTCTATGTCCTGGGAAATGTTCTTGTTACTTACAACCTCATGCTAATCACATTAGCCTACGTTAGCTCAACTGTCCCGTAGAAGGGACACCGATCCTGAATAAGTTTTTAAGGGCTTGTAAGTAAGCATTTCATGGTGAGATCTACACCTGTTGTATTCGGCGCATGTGACAAATACAAATTGTTTTGATCAATGCCTAAGCAAATTAATTTCCATGTGTCGTATCTGTGCTTGGAATTCACAATGGTTAAACTAAGCTGGCAGTGTTATTAAAAGTCTCATTGAAACATGTTCTCAGAATGTTAATTTAATTACCTTCAAATAACATAAAAAATGCAAGTTCCCAAAACAGGCAAAGTGTACCCTTCGTTCTCAGAACCAATGGGAAACCAAAAATGTATGTTCCCACAACTTCCAAGGAACCAAATGTGCTAGCTGGGTATTTTTCCACTGTGCCCCTCACTCTCCAGTCCAGTGCCATGCTACTATAGCCAGGAAGATATCATAGACTGACTCTACAACCACAGAGAATATCAGAGGGAATATTAAACCAGTTTAAAGACCCTTTGTGACGTACGTCAATATTCCACTGTGCTTCTCAGCCTCCCTCTCCAGTCCAGTCCTGTGATGTATTTGGCTGATTGCTTCTCAGCTCCTCCCTCTCCAGTCCAGTCCTGTGATGTATTTGGCTGATTGCTTCTCAGCTCCTCCCTCTCCAGTCCAGTCCTGTGATGTATTTGTCTGATTGCTTCTCAGCTCCTCCCTCTCCAGTCCAGTCCTGTGATGTATTTGGCTGATTGCTTCTCAGCTCCTCCCTCTTCAGTCCAGTCCTGTGATGTATTTGGCTGATTGCTTCTCAGCTCCTCCCTCTCCAGTCCAGTCCTGTGATGTATTTGGCTGATTGCTTCTCAGCTCCTCCCTCTCCAGTCCAGTCCTGTGATGTATTTGTCTGATTGCTTCTCAGCTCCTCCCTCTCCAGTCCAGTCCTGTGATGTATTTGTCTGATTGCTTCTCAGCTCCTCCCTCTCCAGTCCAGTCCTGTGATGTATTTGGCTGATTGCTTCTCAGCTCCTCCCTCTCCAGTCCAGTCCTGTGATGTATTTGTCTGATTGCTTCTCAGCTCCTCCCTCTCCAGTCCAGTCCTGTGATGTATTTGGCTGATTGCTTCTCAGCTCCTCCCTCTCCAGTCCAGTCCTGTGATGTATTTGTCTGATTGCTTCTCAGCTCCTCCCTCTCCAGTCCAGTCCTGTGATGTATTTGTCTGATTGCTTCTCAGCTCCTCCCTCTCCAGTCCAGTCCTGTGATGTATTTGTCTGATTGCTTCTCAGCTCCTCCCTCTCCAGTCCAGTCCTGTGATGTATTTGTCTGATTGCTTCTCAGCTCCTCCCTCTCCAGTCCAGTCCTGTGATGTATTTGTCTGATTTGCTTCTCTGAGAAGCCAATATGGGTCAAGGCTCCATTTAGCCTAAATTGCAGCCAACCAAGTCACAGACTGTTCTTTCTGCTACCGCACAGTAAGCAGTACCGATGCAACATGTCTGGAACAACAGGACCCTGAACAGCGTCTACCCCCAAGCCATAACACTACTAAATAGTTAACCAAATAGGTACTCAGACTATCTGCATTGTCCCTCTTTGCACTAATGCTGCTGCTACTGTTTATTATCTATCCTGTTGCCTTGTCACTTTATCTACACCTATATGTACATTATCTACCTCAATTATAACGCACCCCTGCACATCGACTCAGTACTGGTACCCCGTGTATATAACCATACCCCTGCACATCGACTCAGTACTGGTACCCCGTGTATATAACCAAACCCCTGCACATCGACTCAGTACTGGTACCCCGTGTATATAACCATACCCCTGCACATTGACTCAGTACTGGTACCCCGTGTATATAACCATACCCCTGCACATCGACTCAGTACTGGTACCCCGTGTATATAACCATACCCCTGCACATTGACTCAGTACTGGTACCCCGTGTATATAACCATACCCCTGCACATCGACTCAGTACTGGTACCCCGTGTATATAACCATACCCCTGCACATTGACTCAGTACTGGTACCCCGTGTATATAACCATACCCCTGCACATCGACTCAGTACTGGTACCCCGTGTATATAACCATACCCCTGCACATCGACTCAGTATTGGTACCCCGTGTATATAACCATACCCCTGCACATCGACTCAGTACTGGTACCCCGTGTATATAACCATACCCCTGCACATCGACTCAGTACTGGTACCCCGTGTATATAACCATACCCCTGCACATCGACTCAGTACTGGTACCCTGTGTATATAACCATACCCCTGCACATCGACTCAGTACTGGTACCCCGTGTATATAACCAAACCCCTGCACATCGACTCAGTACTGGTACCCTGTGTATATAACCATAAGGGCCAGTAAGCATTTCCCTGTTAGTCGACACCTGTTGTTTACCAAGCATTTCACTGTTAGTCTACACCTGTTGTTTACCAAGCATTTCACTGTTAGTCTACACCTGTTGTTTACCAAGCATTTCCCTGTTAGTCGACACCTGTTGTTTACCAAGCATTTCACTGTTAGTCTACACCTGTTGTTTACCAAGCATTTCACTGTTAGTCTACACCTGTTGTTTACCAAGCATTTCCATGTTAGTCTACATCTGTTGTTTACCAAGCATTTCCATGTTAGTCTACACCTGTTGTTTACCAAGCATTTCACTGTTAGTCTACACCTGTTGTTTACCAAGCATTTCCCTGTTAGTCTACACCTGTTGTTTACCAAGCATTTCACTGTTAGTCTACACCTGTTGTTTACCAAGCATTTCCCTGTTAGTCTACACCTGTTGTTTACCAAGCATTTCACTGTTAGTCTACACCTGTTGTTTACCAAGCATTTCACTGTTAGTCTACACCTGTTGTTTACCAAGCATTTCTCTGTTAGTCTACACCTGTTGTTTACCAAGCATTTCCCTGTTAGTCTACACATGTTGTTTACCAAGCATTTCACTGTTAGTCTACACCTGTTGTTTACCAAGCATTTCCCTGTTAGTCTACACCTGTTGTTTACCAAGCATTTCACTGTTAGTCTACACCTGTTGTTTACCAAGCATTTCACTGTTAGTCTACACCTGTTGTTTACCAAGCATTTCACTGTTAGTTTACACCTGTTGTTTACCAAGCATTTCCATGTTAGTCTACATCTGTTGTTTACCAAGCATTTCCATGTTAGTCTACACCTGTTGTTTACCAAGCATTTCACTGTTAGTCTACACCTGTTGTTTACCAAGCATTTCCCTGTTAGTCTACACCTGTTGTTTACCAAGCATTTCTATGTTAGTCTACACCTGTTGTTTACCAAGCATTTCACTGTTAGTCTACACCTGTTGTTTACCAAGCATTTCACTGTTAGTCTACACCTGTTGTTTACCAAGCATTTCACTGTTAGTCTACACCTGTTGTTTACCAAGCATTTCTATGTTAGTCTACACCTGTTGTTTACCAAGCACTTCCCTGTTAGTCTACACCTGTTGTTTACCAAGCATTTCACTGTTAGTCTACATCTGTTGTTTACCAAGCATTTCCCTGTTAGTCTAAACCTGTTGTTTACCAAACATTTCCCTGTTAGTCTAAACCTGTTGTTTACCAAACATTTCCCTGTTAGTCTAAACCTGTTGTTTACCAAGCATTTCCCTGTTAGTCTAAACCTGTTGTTTACCAAACATTTCCATGTTAATCTACACCTGTTGTTTACCAAACATTTCCCTGTTAGTCTACACCTGTTGTTTACCAAACATTTCCCTGTTAGTCTACACCTGTTGTTTACCAAACATTTCCCTGTTAGTCTACACCTGTTGTTTACCAAACATTTCCATGTTAGTCTACACCTGTTGTTTACCAAACATTTCCATGTTAGTCTACACCTGTTGTTTACCAAACATTTCCATGTTAGTCTACACCTGTTGTTTACCAAACATTTCCATGTTAGTCTACACCTGTTGTTTACCAAACATTTCACTGTTAGTCTACAGCTGTTGTTTACCAAGCATTTCCATGTTAGTCTACACCTGTTGTTTACCAAACATTTCCATGTTAGTCTACACACGTTGTTTACCAAACATTTCACTGTTAGTCTACAGCTGTTGTTTACCAAGCATTTCCATGTTAGTCTACACCTGTTGTTTACCAAGCATTTCACTGTTAGTCTACACCTGTTGTTTACCAAACATTTCCATGTTAGTCTACACCTGTTGTTTACCAAGCATTTCACTGTTAGTCTACACCTGTTGTTTACCAAACATTTCCCTGTTAGTCTACACACGTTGTTTACGAAGCATTTCCATGTTAGTCTACACCTGTTGTTTACCAAACATTTCCCTGTTAGTCTACACCTGTTGTTTACCAAACATTTCCCTGTTAGTCTACACCTGTTGTTTACCAAACATTTCCCTGTTAGTCTACACACGTTGTTTACGAAGCATTTCCATGTTAGTCTACACCTGTTGTTTACCAAACATTTCCCTGTTAGTCTACACCTGTTGTTTACCAAACATTTCCCTGTTAGTCTACACACGTTGTTTACGAAGCATTTCCATGTTAGTCTACACCTGTTGTTTACCAAACATTTCCCTGTTAGTCTACACCTGTTGTTTACCAAACATTTCCCTGTTAGTCTACACACGTTGTTTACGAAGCATTTCCATGTTAGTCTACACCTGTTGTTTACCAAACATTTCCCTGTTAGTCTACACCTGTTGTTTACCAAACATTTCCCTGTTAGTCTACACCTGTTGTTTACGAAGCATTTCCCTGTTAGTCTACACCTGTTGTTTACCAAACATTTCCATGTTAGTCTACACCTGTTGTTTACCAAACATTTCCCTGTTAGTCTACACCTGTTGTTTACCAAACATTTCCCTGTTAGTCTACACCTGTTGTTTACCAAACATTTCCATGTTAGTCTACACCTGTTGTTTACCAAACATTTCCATGTTAGTCTACACCTGTTGTTTACCAAACATTTCCCTGTTAGTCTACACCTGTTGTTTACCAAGCATTTCACTGTTAGTCTACACCTGTTGTTTACCAAACATTTCCCTGTTAGTCTACACCTGTTGTTTACGAAGCAAATGACATTTTGTTCTTGGTGCAGCGGGAGGTTAATCTTATACCATGGGGCCTAATCACTTTTAAGCAGGCACCCTGCAGTTGTCAATCAACTAAGTGAATTGTAATAGACAATTACTTCTTAGTCTCTTGTGACAGATGAGACATTGAAATGTTAGCTGTCCAGGCCAGCATGCAATATTTGGTTTTGGGTGCCGAGATTACTCACTCACCCCACTGCTTGTATGATCAGCGTTTCTATGCTAGCCATATGATCAGCTTTTCTATGCTAGCCATATGATCAGCGTTTCTATGCTAGCCATATGATCAGCTTCTCTATGCTAGCCATATGATCAGCGTTTCTATGCTAGCCATATGATCAGCTTCTCTATGCTAGCCATATGATCAGCTTCTCTATGCTAGCCATATGATCAGCTTCTCTATGCTAGTCATATGATCAGCTTCTCTATGCTAGCCATATGATCAGCTTCTCTATGCTAGCCATATGATCAGCTTTTCTATGCTAGCCATATGATCAGCTTCTCTATGCTAGCCATATGATCAGCTTCTCTATGCTAGCCATATGATCAGCTTCTCTATGCTAGCCATATGATCAGCTTCTCTATGCTAGCCATATGATCAGCGTTTCTATGCTAGCCATATGATCAGCGTTTCTATGCTAGCCATATGATCCGCTTCTCTATGCTAGCCATATGATCAGCTTCTCTATGCTAGCCATATGATCGGCTTCTCTATGCTAGCCATATGATCAGCTTCTCTATGGTAGCCATATGATCAGCTTCTCTATGCTAGCCATATGATAAGACGAGATATAAACAAAGTTTCAGGCAGAGGCAGTATTCAACTTCCAACTCCGTTTAAAGCAGCAGGCAGGAGAAACAAAATGTTGCCATTTGGGGACCAGAGATGGACTATCTAGCAGAAACAGAGTCAGGAAGTAATTCTCCTGGTCTTTAATCTAGAAACTCTAACTGGGATGAATTGCATGCGTCTCGCCAAGCTTGAAAAATGCCAGAGCCGAGTGCATTTTGTTTTTCAAAGCTCTATGGTCCTAAACATCCTGAACTCAGAAGGAGAGGACTGATTCATCCATGGATCAGACTGGTATAGGAGAAGACTGAGACATCCATGGATCAGACTGTCGAAGCCAGGCAGCAGCCCCAGACATCTGGTGCAGAATTAAGCAGTCATACCTACATAACTAACTCCACACATCATGTAGGCAAGCAGATGGACAGACAGACAGATAGGTAGCCTGGTACTGTAGACTGACAGACTGACAGACAGACTGAATGACTAACAGACAGACAGACTGAATGACTAACAGACAGACAGACTGAATGACTAACAGACAGACTGAATGACTGACTAACAGACAGACGGACGGACGGACGGATAGATAGATAGATAGATCTATCCGACGGACGGACGGACGGACGGACGGACGATAGATAGATAGATAGATAGATAGATAGATAGATAGATAGATAGATAGATAGATAGACGGGACCTAACCCAGCTAGCTGATTTGCTTCCTTGGAAGTTGTGGGAACGTATGTTTTTGGTTTCACATTGGTTGTGGCAACGAAGCCACACGTTTCCTGACCAGTAAAACTGAAGTTTTTTTTTAAAACGTTCTGCCCGTAAGGAAAAATGATGTATTGGAATATATTTAAATAAAATATAAATATATTTCAATTTATTGGGAAAATGTATTGCAAAAATCACTAAACCTGGAGACTCATATCTCCCCTCATCTGACCTCATTTGCACACATTGCATATAGATTTTTTCTATTGTGTTATTGACTTGGTTTATTTCATGTGTAACTCTGTTGTTGTTTGTGTCACACTGCTTTGCTTTATCTTGGCCAGGTCGCAATTGTAAATGAGAACTTGTTCTCAACTGGCCTACCTGGTTAAATAAAGGTGAAATAAAAAAAAGTCCGTAACTTTCCAAAATGTGGAAAAAGTGAAGGGGTCTGAATGTGTACAGTTGATTTCAGAAGTTTACATACACTTAGGTTGGAGTCATTAAAACAAATTTTTCAACCACAAATTTCTTGTTAAAACCTCTCTGGGATATGTGGGACTAGCGTCCCACCTGGCCAAAAGCCAGTGAAAATGCAGAGCGTCAAATACAAATAAATTACTATCAAAATCAAAGTTTCATGACATCACACATGTAAGATACCAAATTAAAGCTACACTTGTTGTGAATCCAGCCAACATGTCAGATTTCAAAAAGGGTTTTCGGGGGAAAGCAAACGATGCTATTATCTGAGGATAGCACCTCCGTAAATAAAGAGAGAGAAGCATATTTGAACCCTGCAGGCGCGACACAAAACGCAGAAATAAAAATATAATTAATGCCTTACCTTTGACTAGCTTCTTTTGTTGGGACTCCAATATGTCCCATAAACATCACAAATGGTCCTTTTGTTCGATTAATTCCGTCGATATATATCCAAAATGTCCATTTATTTGGCGCGTTTGATCCAGAAAAACACCGGTTCCAACTTGCGCAACGTGACTACAAATTATCTCAAAAGTTAACTTTGCCAAAACAAACTACTTTTGTAATAGAACTTTAGGTATTTTGTAACGTAAATAATCGATAAAATTGAAGACGGGATGATCTGTGTTCAATACAGGAGGAAAACAAACTGACGCTACCTTTCTGGTCACGCGCCTCTATCTAACAGTACACTTAAAGTGACCCTCGTTTTGAACAGGGCTACTTCTTCATTACACAAAGGAAAAACTCAACCAATTTCTAAAGACTGGTGACATCCAGTGGAAGTGGTAGGAATTGCAAGAAGGTCTCTTAGAAATCTGGATTCCCAATGAAAACTCATTGAAAAGAGAGTGGCCTCAAAAAGTAAAATAATAATCTGAATGGTTTGTCCTCGGGGTTTCGCCTGCTAAATTAGATCGGTTATACTCACAGACATGATTCAAACAGTGTTTTCTATTTAAAATATACTAATAATATGCATATCTTATCTTCTGGAGATGAGTAGCAGGCAGTTGAATGTGGGCATGCATTTAATCCGGATGTGAAAGTACTGCCCCCTGTCACCAAGAAGTCAACAAGCTATAGTTTTGACAAGTTGGTGAGGACATCTACTTTGTGCATGACACAAGTCATTTTTCCAACAATTGTTTACAGACTAATTATTTAACTTATAATACACTGTATCACAATTCCAGTGGGTCAGAAGTTTACATACACGAAGTTGACTGTGCCATTAAACAGCTTGGAAAATTCCAGAAAATGATGTAATGGCTTTAGAAGCTTCTGATAGGCTAATTGACGTCATTTGAGTCAATTGGAGGTGTACCTGTGGATGTATTTCAAGGCCTACCTTCAAACTCAGTGCCTCCTTGCTTGACATCATGGGAAAATCAAAAGAAATCAGCCAAGACCTCAGAAAATATATTGTAGACCTCCACAAGTCTGGTTCATCCTTGGGGGCAATTTCCAAATGCCCGAAGGTACCACATTCATCTGTACAAACAATAGTACGTAAGTATAAACACCATGGGACAATGCAGCTGTCATACCGCTCAGGAAGGAGACACGTTCTGTCTCCTAGAGATGAACGTACTTTGGTGTGAAAAGTGCAAATCAATCCCAGAACAACAGCAAAGGACCTTGTGAAGATGCTGGAGGAAACAGGTATAAAAGTATCTATATCCACAGTAAAACAAGTCCTATATCGACCTAACCTGAAAGGCCAGGAAGAAGCCCCTGCTCTAAAACCGCCATAAAAAAGCCAGACTACGGTTTGCAACTGCACATGTGGACAAAGATTGTACTTTTTGGAGAAATGTCCTCTTTTCTGATGAAACAAAAATAGAACTGTTTGGCCATAATGACCATCATTATGTTTGGAGGAAAAAGGGGGAGGCTTGCAAGCCGAAGAACACCATCCCAACCATGAAGCACGGGGGTGGCAGCATCATGTTGTGGAGGTGCTTTTCTGCAGGAGGGACTGGTGCACTTCACAAAATAAATGGCATCATGAGGCAGGAAAATTATGTGGAAATATTGAAGCAACATCTCAAGACTCCAGTCAGAAAGTTAACCTCTTGAAGCTGGGGGCACAATTTTTATGTTTGGAAAAATAACATTCCCAAAGTAAATGGCCTATTTCTCAGGACCAGATGCTAGAATATGCATTTAATTGACAGATTAGGATAGAAAACACTCTAAAGTTTCCAAAACGGTCAAAAATATTGTCTGTGAGTATAACAGAACTGATATTGCTGGCGAAACCCTGCGAAAAATCAAACCAGGAAGTGGCTTCTATTTTGAAAACTCCATGTTCCATAGCCTCCCATTGTTCCATTTAAAGGGATATCAACCAGATTCCTTTTCCTATCGCTTCCTCAAGGTGTAAACAGTCTTCAGACATCGTTTCAGGCTTTTATTTTAAAAAATGAGCCAGAAAGATAACATCGCGTCAGGTGGTCACACGAGTTTTGCTCGCGCAACATAGTTCGGACAGCCATTTCCTTTCCCTCTCCTACTGAACAAGATCGTTGCGGTTGATATATTATTGATTATATATTTTAAAAAGAACCTGAGGATTGATTATAAAAAAAAATGGACATGTTTCTGTGGACATTACGGATATTGTTTGGAATTTTCATCTGTGATGTCGTGACCGCTCAAGCCTGTGGATTTCTGAACATAAATCGACAAACAAACGGAGGTATTTTGGATATAAAAATAATCTTTATGGAACAAAAGGAACATTTGTTGCGTAACTGGGAGTCTCGTGAGTAAAAACATCCGAAGATCATCAAAGGTAAATTATTAATTTGATTGCTTTTCTGATATTCGTGACCAAGCTACCTGATGCTAAGTGTACTTAATGTTTTGTCGAGCGATCGATAAACCTACACAAACGCTTGGATTGCTTTCGCTGTAAAGCATCATTTCAAAATCTGAGACGACAGGTGGATTAACAAAAGGCTAAGCTGTGTTTTACAATATTGCACTTGTGATTTCATGAATATAAATATTTTTTAGTAATATTATTTGACTGGGGCGCTATGCTATTCAGCGGTTGCTGATGACAATTATCCCTCTTAAGAGATGGGTAGCGTCAAGAAGTTTTAAAGCTTAGTCGCAAATGGGTCTTCCAAATGGACAATGACCCCGAGCATACTTCCAAAGTTGTGGCAAAATGGCTTAAGGACATCAAAGTAAAGGTATTGGAGTGGCCATCACAAAACCCTGACCTCAATCATATAGAACATTTGTGGGCAGAACAGAAAAAGCGTGTGCGAGCAAGGAGGCCTAAAACTCTGACTCAGTTACACCAGCTCTGTCAGGAGGAATTGGGCCGAAATGCACCCAACTTATTGTGGGAAGCTTGTGGAAGGCTAACCAAAATGTTTGACCCAAGTTAAACAATTTAAAGACAATGCTACCAAATACTAATTGAGTGTATGTAAACTTCTGACCTACTGGGAATGTGATGAAAGAAATAAAAGCTGAAATAAATCAGTCTCTCTACTATTATTCTGACATTTCACATTATTTTAATGGTGATCCTAACTGACCTTTTTACTAGGATTAAATGTCAGGAATTGTGTGAAAAACTGAGTTTAAATGTATTTGGCTAAGGTGTATGTAAACGTCTGACTTCAACTGTATGTCTTGTGCTTCATCACAGCTGCTCACACACACACACACACACACACACACACACACACACACACACACACACACACACACACACACACACACACACACACACACACAGGTTGGAGAGGTTGGAACCGAGGGCTGTGCAGCGCCCCATGTCTAGAATGTTTAGACCACATGTCCAGTGCGGAAACCCTCCCGTTTGTATAGACGGTGCGGTGAGCTGAGAGAGCTAGTTATTTATGGACATGGTTAGACTAGGCAAGGTCTTTGTTCCTCTGGTCGTCTGGCTGCTTTCCAGGTAGTCACTCTCCTGCTGGGTAGCACATGCCCCTGTCTCTCCTTCTCTCCTCTGCTCGGTCTCCTCCCGCCTTCCTCCTCCTCCTCTCGTCCATCAGCAAGACTTTACTAGTTGGGAGAAGTAGGACAGAGGTGTCCTCCTGACCTTCCTTCTCCTCCTCCTCCTCTCGTCCATCATCGAGACTTCACTTGTCGGCACAGGTGGGCTGCAGGTGTGGTACTGAGGTTGTCCAGAAGTTACTACTAAAGGAGAATAGAATTCCCGCCTGTGTTTGGTATAGAGGTGCGGTATAGAGGTGTTTTTATTGTGGGATGGTGTGATTTCAGCAAGGCAATGAGCACCACACAGCACCGCTACCTCTCCACCTCATCCTCCTCTCCTTCCCCCTCCTCTACCAACGCTTCAGCATGGCAATGTAGAGGTTGACAAGCTATAGCCAGTTCAGAATGCAGGGTAATACTGTGACTGGTAGAGGGTGACAAGCTATAGCCAGTTCAGAATGCAGGGTAATACTGTGACTGGTAGAGGGTGACAAGCTATAGCCAGTTCAGAATGCAGGGTAATACTGTGACTGGTAGAGGGTGACAAGCTATAGCCAGTTCAGAATGCAGGGTAATACTGTGACTGGTAGAGGGTGACAAGCTATAGCCAGTTCAGAATGCAGGGTAATACTGTGACTGGTAGAGGGTGACAAGCTATAGCCCGTTCAGAATGCAGGGTAATACTGTGACTGGTAGAGGGTGACAAGCTATAGCCAGTTCAGAATGCAGGGTAATACTGTGACTGGTAGAGGGTGACAAGCTATAGCCAGTTCAGAATGCAGGGTAATACTGTGACTGGTAGAGGGTGACAAGCTATAGCCAGTTCAGAATGCAGGGTAATACTGTGACTGGTAGAGGGTGACAAGCTATAGCCAGTTCAGAATGCAGGGTAATACTGTGACTGGTAGAGGGTGACAAGCTATAGCCAGTTCAGAATGCAGGGTAATACTGTGACTGGTAGAGGGTGACAAGCTATAGCCAGTTCAGAATGCAGGGTAATACTGTGACTGGTAGAGGGTGACAAGCTATAGCCAGTTCAGAATGCAGGGTAATACTGTGACTGGTAGAGGGTGACAAGCTATAGCCAGTTCAGAATGCAGGGTAATACTGTGACTGGTAGAGGGTGACAAGCTATAGCCAGTTCAGAATGCAGGGTAATACTGTGACTGGTAGAGGGTGACAAGCTATAGCCAGTTCAGAATGCAGGGTATTACTGTGACTGGTAGAGGGTGACAAGCTATAGCCAGTTCAGAATGCAGGGTAATACTGTGACTGGTAGAGGGTGACAAGCTATAGCCAGTTCAGAATGCAGGGTAATACTGTGACTGGTAGAGGGTGACAAGCTATAGCCAGTTCAGAATGCAGGGTAATACTGTGACTGGTAGAGGGTGACAAGCTATAGCCAGTTCAGAATGCAGGGTAATACTGTGACTGGTAGAGGGTGACAAGCTATAGCCAGTTCAGAATGCAGGGTAATACTGTGACTGGTAGAGGGTGACAAGCTATAACCAGTTCAGAATGCAGGGTAATACTGTGACTGGTAGAGGGTGACAAGCTATAGCCAGTTCAGAATGCAGGGTAATACTGTGACTGGTAGAGGGTGACAAGCTATAGCCAGTTCAGAATGCAGGGTAATACTGTGACTGGTAGAGGGTGACAAGCTATAGCCAGTTCAGAATGCAGGGTAATACTGTGACTGGTAGAGGGTGACAAGCTATAGCCAGTTCAGAATGCAGGGTAATACTGTGACTGGTAGAGGGTGACAAGCTATAGCCAGTTCAGAATGCAGGGTAATACTGTGACTGGTAGAGGGTGACAAGCTATAGCCAGTTCAGAATGCAGGGTAATACTGTGACTGGTAGAGGGTGACAAGCTATAGCCAGTTCAGAATGCAGGGTAATACTGTGACTGGTAGAGGGTGACAAGCTATAGCCAGTTCAGAATGCAGGGTAATACTGTGACTGGTAGAGGGTGACAAGCTATAGCCAGTTCAGAATGCAGGGTAATACTGTGACTGGTAGAGGGTGACAAGCTATAGCCAGTTCAGAATGCAGGGTAATACTGTGACTGGTAGAGGGTGACAAGCTATAGCCAGTTCAGAATGCAGGGTATTACTGTGACTGGTACAGGGTGACAAGCTATAGCCAGTTCAGAATGCAGGGTATTACTGTGACTGGTAGAGGGTGACAAGCTATAGCCAGTTCAGAATGCAGGGTAATACTGTGACTGGTAGAGGGTGACAAGCTATAGCCAGTTCAGAATGCAGGGTAATACTGTGACTGGTAGAGGGTGACAAGCTATAGCCAGTTCAGAATGCAGGGTAATACTGTGACTGGTAGAGGGTGACAAGCTATAGCCAGTTCAGAATGCAGGGTAATACTGTGACTGGTAGAGGGTGACAAGCTATAGCCAGTTCAGAATGCAGGGTAATACTGTGACTGGTAGAGGGTGACAAGCTATAGCCAGTTCAGAATGCAGGGTAATACTGTGACTGGTAGAGGGTGACAAGCTATAGCCAGTTCAGAATGCAGGGTAATACTGTGACTGGTAGAGGGTGACAAGCTATAGCCAGTTCAGAATGCAGGGTAATACTGTGACTGGTAGAGGGTGACAAGCTATAGCCAGTTCAGAATGCAGGGTATTACTGTGACTGGTAGAGGGTGACAAGCTATAGCCAGTTCAGAATGCAGGGTATTACTGTGACTGGTAGAGGGTGACAAGCTATAGCCAGTTCAGAATGCAGGGTAATACTGTGACTGGTAGAGGGTGACAAGCTATAGCCAGTTCAGAATGCAGGGTAATACTGTGACTGGTAGAGGGTGACAAGCTATAGCCAGTTCAGAATGCAGGGTAATACTGTGACTGGTAGAGGGTGACAAGCTATAGCCAGTTCAGAATGCAGGGTAATACTGTGACTGGTAGAGGGTGACAAGCTATAGCCAGTTCAGAATGCAGGGTAATACTGTGACTGGTAGAGGGTGACAAGCTATAGCCAGTTCAGAATGCAGGGTAATACTGTGACTGGTAGAGGGTGACAAGCTATAGCCAGTTCAGAATGCAGGGTAATACTGTGACTGGTAGAGGGTGACAAGCTATAGCCAGTTCAGAATGCAGGGTATTACTGTGACTGGTAGAGGGTGACAAGCTATAGCCAGTTCAGAATGCAGGGTATTGCTGTGACTGGTAGAGGGTGACAAGCTATAGCCAGTTCAGAATGCAGGGTAATACTGTGACTGGTAGAGGGTGACAAGCTATAGCCAGTTCAGAATGCAGGGTAATACTGTGACTGGTAGAGGGTGACAAGCTATAGCCAGTTCAGAATGCAGGGTATTACTGTGACTGGTAGAGGGTGACAAGCTATAGCCAGTTCAGAATGCAGGGTATTGCTGTGACTGGTAGAGGGTGACAAGCTATAGCCAGTTCAGAATGCAGGGTAATACTGTGACTGGTAGAGGGTGACAAGCTATAGCCAGTTCAGAATGCAGGGTAATACTGTGACTGGTAGAGGGTGACAAGCTATAGCCAGTTCAGAATGCAGGGTAATACTGTGACTGGTAGAGGGTGACAAGCTATAGCCAGTTCAGAATGCAGGGTAATACTGTGACTGGTAGAGGGTGACAAGCTATAGCCAGTTCAGAATGCAGGGTAATACTGTGACTGGTAGAGGGTGACAAGCAATAGCCAGTTCAGAATGCAGGGTAATACTGTGACTGGTAGAGGGTGACAAGCTATAGCCAGTTCAGAATGCAGGGTAATACTGTGACTGGTAGAGGGTGACAAGCTATAGCCAGTTCAGAATGCAGGGTAATACTGTGACTGGTAGAGGGTGACAAGCTATAGCCAGTTCAGAATGCAGGGTAATACTGTGACTGGTAGAGGGTGACAAGCTATAGCCAGTTCAGAATGCAGGGTAATACTGTGACTGGTAGAGGGTGACAAGCTATAGCCAGTTCAGAATGCAGGGTAATACTGTGACTGGTAGAGGGTGACAAGCTATAGCCAGTTCAGAATGCAGGGTAATACTGTGACTGGTAGAGGGTGACAAGCTATAGCCAGTTCAGAATGCAGGGTAATACTGTGACTGGTAGAGGGTGACAAGCTATAGCCAGTTCAGAATGCAGGGTAATACTGTGACTGGTAGAGGGTGACAAGCTATAGCCAGTTCAGAATGCAGGGTAATACTGTGACTGGTAGAGGGTGACAAGCTATAGCCAGTTCAGAATGCAGGGTAATACTGTGACTGGTAGAGGGTGACAAGCTATAGCCAGTTCAGAATGCAGGGTAATACTGTGACTGGTAGAGGGTGACAAGCTATAGCCAGTTCAGAATGCAGGGTAATACTGTGACTGGTAGAGGGTGACAAGCTATAGCCAGTTCAGAATGCAGGGTATTACTGTGACTGGTAGAGGGTGACAAGCTATAGCCAGTTCAGAATGCAGGGTATTACTGTGACTGGTAGAGGGTGACAAGCTATAGCCAGTTCAGAATGCAGGGTAATACTGTGACTGGTAGAGGGTGACAAGCTATAGCCAGTTCAGAATGCAGGGTAATACTGTGACTGGTAGAGGTTGACAAGCTATAGCCAGTTCAGAATGCAGGGTAATACTGTGACTGGTAGAGGGTGACAAGCTATAGCCAGTTCAGAATGCAGGGTAATACTGTGACTGGTAGAGGGTGACAAGCTATAGCCAGTTCAGAATGCAGGGTAATACTGTGACTGGTAGAGGGTGACAAGCTATAGCCAGTTCAGAATGCAGGGTAATACTGTGACTGGTAGAGGGTGACAAGCTATAGCCAGTTCAGAATGCAGGGTATTACTGTGACTGGTAGAGGGTGACAAGCTATAGCCAGTTCAGAATGCAGGGTATTACTGTGACTGGTAGAGGGTGACAAGCTATAGCCAGTTCAGAATGCAGGGTAATACTGTGACTGGTAGAGGGTGACAAGCTATAGCCAGTTCAGAATGCAGGGTAATACTGTGACTGGTAGAGGGTGACAAGCTATAGCCAGTTCAGAATGCAGGGTAATACTGTGACTGGTAGAGGGTGACAAGCTATAGCCAGTTCAGAATGCAGGGTAATACTGTGACTGGTAGAGGGTGACAAGCTATAGCCAGTTCAGAATGCAGGGTAATACTGTGACTGGTAGAGGGTGACAAGCTATAGCCAGTTCAGAATGCAGGGTAATACTGTGACTGGTAGAGGGTGACAAGCTATAGCCAGTTCAGAATGCAGGGTAATACTGTGACTGGTAGAGGGTGACAAGCTATAGCCAGTTCAGAATGCAGGGTAATACTGTGACTGGTAGAGGGTGACAAGCTATAGCCAGTTCAGAATGCAGGGTAATACTGTGACTGGTAGAGGGTGACAAGCTATAGCCAGTTCAGAATGCAGGGTAATACTGTGACTGGTAGAGGGTGACAAGCTATAGCCAGTTCAGAATGCAGGGTAATACTGTGACTGGTAGAGGGTGACAAGCTATAGCCAGTTCAGAATGCAGGGTAATACTGTGACTGGTAGAGGGTGACAAGCTATAGCCAGTTCAGAATGCAGGGTAATACTGTGACTGGTAGAGGGTGACAAGCTATAGCCAGTTCAGAATGCAGGGTAATACTGTGACTGGTAGAGGGTGACAAGCTATAGCCAGTTCAGAATGCAGGGTAATACTGTGACTGGTAGAGGGTGACAAGCTATAGCCAGTTCAGAATGCAGGGTAATACTGTGACTGGTAGAGGGTGACAAGCTATAGCCAGTTCAGAATGCAGGGTATTACTGTGACTGGTAGAGGGTGACAAGCTATAGCCAGTTCAGAATGCAGGGTATTACTGTGACTGGTAGAGGGTGACAAGCTATAGCCAGTTCAGAATGCAGGGTAATACTGTGACTGGTAGAGGGTGACAAGCTATAGCCAGTTCAGAATGCAGGGTAATACTGTGACTGGTAGAGGGTGACAAGCTATAGCCAGTTCAGAATGCAGGGTAATACTGTGACTGGTAGAGGGTGACAAGCTATAGCCAGTTCAGAATGCAGGGTAATACTGTGACTGGTAGAGGGTGACAAGCTATAGCCAGTTCAGAATGCAGGGTAATACTGTGACTGGTAGAGGGTGACAAGCTATAGCCAGTTCAGAATGCAGGGTAATACTGTGACTGGTAGAGGGTGACAAGCTATAGCCAGTTCAGAATGCAGGGTAATACTGTGACTGGTAGAGGGTGACAAGCTATAGCCAGTTCAGAATGCAGGGTATTACTGTGACTGGTAGAGGGTGACAAGCTATAGCCAGTTCAGAATGCAGGGTATTACTGTGACTGGTAGAGGGTGACAAGCTATAGCCAGTTCAGAATGCAGGGTAATACTGTGACTGGTAGAGGGTGACAAGCTATAGCCAGTTCAGAATGCAGGGTAATACTGTGACTGGTAGAGGGTGACAAGCTATAGCCAATTCAGAATGCAGGGTAATACTGTGACTGGTAGAGGGTGACAAGCTATAGCCAGTTCAGAATGCAGGGTAATACTGTGACTGGTAGAGGGTGACAAGCTATAGCCAGTTCAGAATGCAGGGTAATACTGTGACTGGTAGAGGGTGACAAGCTATAGCCAGTTCAGAATGCAGGGTAATACTGTGACTGGTAGAGGGTGACAAGCTATAGCCAGTTCAGAATGCAGGATTCATGTGTTGCCCGTTCGCCCAACCTCTGTCTGTCTCTGTGTGGCCTTGCTACATTTGTAACCATCAACTTGATTTGAAGTGTTTGAATGGCAAGACTTATTACAATAAAAACAAGACAACGAATGAGATACAACGAACTAAAAAGGCAAAGAATGGAATAAGTACTTGTTCTCTCTCTCTCTCTCTCTCTCTCTCTCTCTCTCTCTCTCTCTCTCTCTCTCTCTCTCTCTCTCTCTCTCTCTCTCACCCATGTGTGAGTCGCTGAGTGTTTTCAAGTGTCTTAAAATCACCCACCATATCTGAAGATATTACAGAACAACAGCAAAGCCAGCCTTTCTCCCTCTTGCCTTTTTGAAAAGATGAAGTAGCTGGTAAACACATGTTTCGACAGCCTGTGTGTCATGCAGCCAGGCCTATTGAAGAGAGTGTGATGTCAGCCACATTGTTTTTTATTTCCCTTTTTTTTTTTTTGTGGGACGTTGCTGAAATGGGGCTTAACTAATCTAGGGGCCATATGGCCCCCCCAGTGGGGGAGGAGAAGGAGGACATGAAGGGCTGTCCTGTAACAGAAAACAAAGGGGTGCTAAAAACAAATCCTGCTCTACTCTCTGATTGGCCGACTGGCCGACCGGCGTGAATCCCCCTTTAAACCCACTGTACAACACCCTCACTCCGTTCCTCTAGGAATGTGGGTTAAAACACCCTCACTCCGTTCCTATAGGAATGTGGGTTAAAACACCCTCACTCTGTTCCTATAGGAATGTGGGTTAAAACACCCTCACTCCGTTCCTATAGGAATGTGGGTTAAAACACCCTCACTCTGTTCCTCTAGGAATGTGGGTTAAAACACCCTCACTCCGTTCCTCTAGGAATTGTGGGTTAAAACACCCTCACTCTGTTCCTATAGGAATGTGGGTTAAAACACCCTCACTCCGTTCCTATAGGAATGTGGGTTAAAACACCCTCACTCCGTTCCTCTAGGAATTGTGGGTTAAAACACCCTCACTCCGTTCCTCTAGGAATGTGGGTTAAAACACCCTCACTCCGTTCCTCTAGGAATGTGGGTTAAAACACCGTCACTCCGTTCCTCTAGGAATGTGGGTTAAAACACCCTCACTCCGTTCCTATAGGAATGTGGGTTAAAACACCCTCACTCCGTTCCTCTAGGAATGTGGGTTAAAACACCGTCACTCCGTTCCTCTAGGAATGTGGGTTAAAACACCCTCACTCCGTTCCTATAGGAATGTGGGTTAAAACACCCTCACTCCGTTCCTCTAGGAATGTGGGTTAAAACCCCTCACTCCGTTCCTCTAGGAATGTGGGTTAAAACACCCTCACTCCGTTCCTCTAGGAACCGCTCACGACGTTGTAGAAAGAGTGAGACTATTAAGAATACGAGAGCGGTCCACTCTCTGAACCTTCTATGTGTCTAATGCTATTACTAATACTATTACTAAAAATATTACTAATACTACTACAAATACCAATACTAATACTAATACTACTACAAATACCAATACTAATACTATTACTAATACTAATACCAATACTAATACTATTACTAATACTAATACTATTACTAATACTAGTACTAATACTATTACTAATACTAATACTACTACAAATACCAATACTAATACTATTACTAATACTATTACTATTACTAATACTATTACTAATACTATTACTAATACTAGTACTACTACTACTATTACTAATACTAGTACTACTACTATTACTACTACTACTACTATTACTAATACTATTACAATACGAATAATATTACTAATACTAGTACTATTACTATTACTAATGCTATTGCTAATACTAATGCTATTGCTATGACTAATACTAATACTAATAATAATGCTATTGCTAATACTAATACTATTACGAATACTAATGCTATTGCTAATACTAATGCTATTGCTATTGCTAATACTAATACTATTACAAATACTAATGCTAATGCTATTGCTATTGCTATTACTAATACTATTACGAATACTAATGCTAATGCTATTGCTAATACTAATGCTATTGCTATTGCTAATACTAATGCTATTGCTATTGCTAATACTAATACTATTACGAATACTAATGCTAATGCTATTGCTAATACGAATACTAATGCTATTGCTATTACTAATACTATTACAAATGCTAATGCTATTGCTATTACTAATACTAATACTATTACGAATGCTAATGCTATTGCTATTACTAATACTAATACTATTACGAATACTAATGCTATTGCTATTGCTATTACTAATACTAATACTATTACGAATACTAATGCTATTGCTATTACTAATACTAATACTATTACGAATACTAATGCTAATGCTATTGCTATTACTAATACTATTACGAATACTAATGCTAATGCTATTGCTATTACTAATACTATTACGAATACTAATGCTAATGCTATTGCTATTACTAATACTATTACGAATACTAATGCTAATGCTAATGCTATTACTAATACTCTTCCACTGATCATCTAAATCAAAAACAAATAAAATGTTATTTGTCACAAACACGTGTTGGTACATACACGTGTTGGTACATACACGTGTTGGTACATACACGTGTTGGTACATACACGTGTTGGTACATACACGTGTTTAGCAAATGTTATTGCGAGGGTAGTGAAATGCTTGTGCTTCTAGTTCCGACAGTGCAGCAATATGACTTGCCAAGTTAAATAGAAGCTACGTTTATATTTTCCACAACAACTACCTAATACACACACACATCTAAGTAAAAGGATGGAATAAGAATATATACATATATGGATGACCAATGTCAGACCTGCATAGACTAAAATGCAGTAGATAGTATAGAATACAGAATATATACATAGGAGATGAGTAATGCAAGATATGTAAACATTATTAAAGTGACTAGTGATCCATTTACTAAAGTGGCCAGAGATTTAAAGTCTGTATATATAGGCAGCAGCCTCTCTGTGAGAATAATGCTGTGTTCCCTACCAGTCCCACACCTGCAGCTGGCTTGGAGTAGAATTTGGGTTGAAAATGGAAAATTAGTGGCTCCCTGCATTATACAGTGAACAGGAGAGTGTGTGTGTGTGTGTGTGTGTGTGTGTGTGTGTGTGTGTGTGTGTGTGTGTGTGTGTGTGTGTGTGTGTGTGTGTGTGTGTGTGTGAGCAAGTGTGTGTGTGTGTGTGTGAGCAAGTGTGTGTGTGTGTGTGTGTGTGCGTGCCATAACATTTATGTTATGGTAAACACTGTGAATTGGTAGACACTGTAAATTGGTAGACACTGTGAATTGGTAGACACTGTGACTTGGTAGACACTGTGACTTGGTTAAACACTGTGACCTGGTAGACACTGTGACTGTGTAGACACTGTGACCTGGTAGACACTGTGACTTGAACAGGAGAGTGTGTGTGTGTGTGTGTGTGTGTGTTTGTGTGTGTGTTTGAGTGTGTGTGTGTGTGTGTGTGTGTGTGTGTGTGTGTGTTTGAGCAAGTGTGTGTGTGTGTGTGTGTGTGTGTGTGTGAGCAAGTGTGTGTGTGTGTGTGTGTTTGAGCAAGTGTGTGTGTGTGTGTGTGTGTGTGTGTGTGTGTGTGTGTGTGTGTGTGTGTGTGTGTGTGTGTGTGTGAGCAAGTGTGTGTGTGTGTGTGTGCATGCCATAACATTTATGTTATGACCGTGAGATAGAGCAGCTCTGCCCTGACAGACAGAACCCCATCATTGGGGATGACTGTATGACGGGATGCTGTGTAGGAAATCACAACATTATCATTACAGTGTTATTACACTGTTATACATGGTATCACACTGAATATGAGTGTGAGCAACATGGAGCTTGAGAGGTATTTATTACGACAGTGTTTTGTATTGGTGTGGTACTCCATGAAACTATGCAGGGCATCTCCACTAGTCAGGTAGAGCAGGAAGGAAGGCACCCAGAGTCTCTGTCAGACGGAATCTGTGACTGTGACTTGGTAGACACTGTGACTTGGTAGACACTGTGAATTGGTAAACAATGTGACTTGGTAGACACTGTGACTTGGTAGACACTGTGACTGTGTAGACACTGTGACTTGGTTAAACACTGTGACTGTGTAGACACTGTGACTTGGTTAAACAATGTGACTTGGTAGACACTGTGACTTGGTTAAACAATGTGACCTGGTAGACACTGTGACTTGGTTAAACAATGTGACTTGGTAGACACTGTGACTTGGTTAAACACTGTGACTGTGTAGACACTGTGACTTGGTTAAACAATGTGACTTGGTAGACACTGTGACTTGGTTAAACAATATGACCTGGTAGACACTGTGACTTGGTTAAACAATGTGACTTGGTAGACACTGTGACTTGGTTAAACAATGTGACCTGGTAGACACTGTGACTGTGTAGACACTGTGACCTGGTAGACACTGTGACTTGGTAGACACTGTGACTGTGTAGACACTGTGACTGTGTAGACACTGTGACTTGGTTAAACAATGTGACTTGGTAAACACTGTGACTTGGTAAACACTGTGAATTGGTAGACACTGTGAATTGGTAGACACTGT
Organism: Oncorhynchus kisutch; assembly: GCF_002021735.2. Taxonomy (NCBI): domain Eukaryota; kingdom Metazoa; phylum Chordata; class Actinopteri; order Salmoniformes; family Salmonidae; genus Oncorhynchus; species Oncorhynchus kisutch. The sequence continues at coordinate 3,813,549 of NC_034181.2, forward strand.
GAATTGGTAGACACTGTGACTTGGTAGACACTGTGACTTGGTTAAACACTGTGACTGTGTAGACACTGTGACCTGGTAGACACTGTGACTGTGTAGACACTGTGACTTGGTAGACACTGTGACTGTGTAGACACTGTGACTTGGTTAAACCGTGTGACTTGGTAGACACTGTGACTTGGTTAAACAATGTGACTTGGTAAACACTGTGACTTGGTAGACACTGTGACTTGGTAGACACTGTGACTTGGTAGACACTGACTTGGTTAAACAATGTGACTTGGTAAACACTGTGACCTGGTAGACACTGTGAATTGGTAAACACTGTGACTTGGTAGACGCTGTGAATTGGTAGACACTGTGACCTGGTAGACACTGTGACTTTGTTAAACAATATGACTTGGTAGACACTGTGACTTGGTAGACACTGTGACTTGGTAGACACTGTGACCTGGTAGACACTGTGACTTGGTAGACACTGTGACTTGGTAGACACTGTGACTTGGTAGACACTGTGAATTGGTAGACACTGTGAATTGGTAGACACTGTGAATTGGTAGACACTGTGACTTGGTAGACACTGTGACTTGGTTAAACAATGTGACTTGGTAGACACTGTGACTTGGTTAAACAATGTGACTTGGTAGACACTGTGACATGGTTAAACAATGTGACCTGGTAGACACTGTGACTGTGTAGACACTGTGACCTGGTAGACACTGTGACTTGGTAGACACTGTGACTGTGTAGACACTGTGACTGTGTAGACACTGTGACTTGGTTAAACAATGTGACTTGGTAAACACTGTGACTTGGTAAACACTGTGAATTGGTAGACACTGTGAATTGGTAGACACTGTGACTTGGTAGACACTGTGACTTGGTAGACACTGTGACTTGGTTAAACACTGTGACCTGGTAGACACTGTGACTGTGTAGACACTGTGACCTGGTAGACACTGTGACTTGGTAGACACTGTGACTTGGTAGACACTGTGACTGTGTAGACACTGTGACTTGGTTAAACAATGTGACTTGGTAGACACTGTGACTTGGTTAAACAATGTGACTTGGTAAACACTGTGACTTGGTAAACACTGTGACTTGGTAGACACTGTGACTTGGTAGACACTGACTTGGTTAAACAATGTGACTTGGTAAACACTGTGACCTGGTAGACACTGTGAATTGGTAAACACTGTGACTTGGTAAACACTGTGACTTGGTAGACACTGTGAATTGGTAGACACTGTGACCTGGTAGACACTGTGACTTGGTTAAACAATATGACTTGGTAGACACTGTGACTTGGTAGACACTGTGACCTGGTAGACACTGTGACTTGGTAGACACTGTGACTTGGTAGACACTGTGAATTGGTAGACACTGTGAATTGGTAGACACTGTGAATTGGTAGACACTGTGAATTGGTAGACACTGTGCCTTGGTAGACACTGTGAATTGGTAGACACTGTGAATTGGTAGACACTGTGAATTGGTAGACACTGTGACTTGGTAGACACTGTGACTTGGTAGACACTGTGAATTGGTAGACACTGTGAATTGGTAGACACTGTGAATTGGTAGACACTGTGACTTGGTAGACACTGTGACTTGGTAGACACTGTGACTGTGTAGACACTGTGACTTGGTTAAACAATGTGACTTATAGACACTGTGACTTGTAGACACTGTGACTGTGTAGACACTGTGACTTTGGAGACACTTTTTTCCCCCTCGGCTTTGTTTAGTTCATGAACGCAACACAATTATGCTAGTTAGCATGACAAGGCACTAGAATGGCCTGAACCCACGACGGAGGTTGGAATTCTAGAATATTCTCTAATGAAGGTTTGAAATTCCTCCAAAGTGCATGGTGGTGGCAAATTAGCCAGTTTCAACAGGAATGACTCACTTCTATATGATGTGGCATCCCGAACGGTTTGGAGAAGAAGTCAACAGAAATAAACATAAACATTTTCACTGTTAGTCAACACCTGTTGTTTAACGAAGCATGTGACAAATACAATTTACAATTTTAAATTACATTCCAAATTTGAAAGTAGAAAAAAACAAAAACAAAAAACGAACTGGCAACTCGGCAAGCTTTTGATCTGTTCTCGTAATAAGTACATGTCTAGTATGGCCTGGTGGTGAAAGGGTATACCCTGTGGGAAGGACCATGTGGGGAGCAGAAAGGGGCCGGCTCAGTCAAACCCCTGTCATTACCAGGATGGGCCGGCCCAACTTTAGAAAACTTCAAAGAAGACACAGATTTCCACTGTCTGAATCTAAGTTTGTTACATGTCAATCAGCACTGTGTCTCTGTCTCTGTATGTCGCCGAGGCTTTCCTTTATCTCAAACCCTAAACACGTGAAGAGTAGCAACCCCAAAATGCACAAAGCTTGGCTTGACCATGACATGGAGAAGACTCCCAAGCACAGTTGATCATGTCTGCCTGTCCCCCTGCAGGCCTGCCTGTCTCCCTGCCTGTCTCCCTGCCTGTCTCCCTGCAGGCCTGCCTGTCTCCCTGCCTGTCTCCCTGCAGGCCTACCTGTCTCCCTGCCTGTCTCCCTGCAGGCCTGCCTGTCTCCCTGCAGGCCTGCCTGTCTCCCTGCCTGTCTCCCTGCCCGCCTCCCTGCAGGCCTGCCTGTCTCTCTGCCTGTCTCCCTGCCTGTCTACCTGCCTGTCTCCCTGCCTGTCTACCTGCCCATCTCCCTGGCTTTTCATCCATCGAATTTAAAACCCGTAACACACCCGTAACACACCCGTAACACACCCGTAACACACCCGTAACACACTCGTAACACACCCGTAACACACCCGTAACACACAATGCATCTTGTCTAGCCGATGGCATGAAGGATGACGAAACTCAACAAAACCTAAATGGCCAAAACAGAGATGGGTTTCTTAAATTGAACTTTCAAGCTTGGAATTGATCAAAAATCAATTTGAATTGTATTTGTCACATGCTTCGTAAACAAGTTAGTGTGGGAATAACAAAGAAATGCTATGTTTATGTCTGTTTGACTGGATGAATCCGGCAGAGAGCAGAAACACCTTTAGTCCTGACAGACTGTGAAGAAAGAAAAGGTTTTCCTAAAGGTTTTCTTTTCTTCTTTAGGTGAACGACCCCAGACCACCCAGTCTGTGTGATGGTTAAGGCTTTTCTGTTCTGTTCTGGACTCGTTCCATATAGGATCTAGTGTCGTCTGTCCTTCTGAAACAGCCTACAGTTTGTCTGTATAGCCATTTCTGCACACAGAACGAAGTGTGTCGCATTTGATTAAAAAAAATGTATGCAGACCTTTTGGGAAAGTAGGACGCATGACAAAGATTCATTTCAGTCAAAGAGAATTCACTCCAAATCACGGGCGCCGAATACAACAGGACCTCACAGTGAAATGCTGACTTACAGGCTATAACCAATAGTGCAAAAAAGGTATTAGGTGAACAATAGGTAAGTAAAGAAATAAAAACAACAGTAAAAAGACAGACTATATACAGTAGAGAGGTTATATACAGTAGAGAGGCTATATACAGTAGAGAGGCTATATACAGTAGAGAGGCTATATACAGTAGTGAGGCTATATACAGTAGAGAGGCTATATACAGTAGAGAGGTTATATACAGTAGAGAGGCTATATACAGTAGAGAGGCTATATACAGTAGAGAGGTTATATACAGTAGAGAGGCTATATACAGTAGAGAGGCTATATACAGTAGAGAGGCTATATACAGTAGAGAGGTTATATACAGTAGAGAGGCTATATACAGTAGAGAGGCTATATACAGTAGAGAGGTTATATACAGTAGAGAGACTATATACAGTAGAGGCTATATACAGTAGAGAGGTTATATACAGTAGAGAGGCTATATACAGTAGAGAGGCTATATACAGTAGAGAGGCTATATACAGTAGAGAGGTTATATACAGTAGAGAGGTTATATACAGTAGAGAGGCTATATACAGTAGAGAGGCTATATACAGTAGAGAGGCTATATACAGTAGAGAGGTTATATACAGTAGAGAGACTATATACAGTAGAGGCTATATACAGTAGAGAGGCTATATACAGTAGAGAGGTTATATACAGTAGAGAGGCTATATACAGTAGAGTGGCTATATACAGGAGAGAGGTTATATACAGTAGAGAGGTTATATACAGTAGAGAGGCTATATACAGTAGAGTGGCTATATACAGGAGAGAGGTTATATACAGTAGAGAGGCTATATACAGTAGAGAGGCTATATACAGTAGAGAGGCTATATACAGTAGAGAGGTTATATACAGTAGAGAGGCTATATACAGTAGAGAGGCTATATACAGTAGAGAGGTTATATACAGTAGAGAGGCTATATACAGTAGAGAGGCTATATACAGTAGAGAGGTTATATACAGTAGAGAGACTATATACAGTAGAGGCTATATACAGTAGAGAGGCTATATACAGTAGAGAGGCTATATACAGTAGAGAGGCTATATACAGTAGAGAGGCTATATACAGTAGTGAGGCTATATACAGTAGAGAGGCTATATACAGTAGAGAGGCTATATACAGTAGAGAGGCTATATACAGTAGAGAGGCTATATACAGTAGAGAGGTTATATACAGTAGAGAGGCTATATACAGTAGAGAGGCTATATACAGTAGAGAGGCTATATACAGTAGAGAGGCTATATACAGTAGAGGCTATATACAGTAGAGAGGCTATATACAGTAGAGAGGCTATATACAGTAGAGAGGCTATATACAGTAGAGAGGCTATATACAGTAGAGAGGCTATATACAGTAGAGGCTATATACAGTAGAGGTTATATACAGTAGAGAGGCTATATACAGTAGAGAGGCTATATACAGTAGAGGCTATATACAGTAGAGGGGCTATATACAGTAGAGGTTATATACAGTAGAGAGGCTATATACAGTAGAGAGGCTATATACAGTAGAGAGGTTATATACAGTAGAGAGGTTATATACAGTAGAGAGGCTATGTACAGTAGAGTGGCTATATACAGGAGAGAGGCTATATACAGTAGAGGCTATATACAGTAGAGAGGCTATATACAGTAGAGAGGCTATATACAGTAGAGAGGTTATATACAGTAGAGAGGTTATATACAGTAGAGAGGCTATATACAGTAGAGAGGCTATATACAGTAGAGAGGCTATATACAGTAGAGAGACTATATACAGTAGAGAGGCTATATACAGTAGAGAGGCTATATACAGTAGAGAGGCTATATACAGTAGAGAGACTATATACAGTAGAGAGGCTATATACAGTAGTGAGGCTATATATAGTAGAGAGGTTATATACAGAAGATACGCTATATACAGTAGAGGGGCTATATACAGTAGAGAGGCTATATACAGTAGAGAGGCTATATACAGTAGAGAGGCTATATACAGTAGAGAGGCTATATACAGTAGAGAGGTTATATACAGAAGATACGCTATATACAGTAGAGAGGTTATATACAGAAGATACGCTATATACAGTAGAGGGGCTATATACAGTAGAGGGGCTATATACAGTAGAGAGGCTATATACAGTAGAGAGGTTATATACAGTAGAGACGCTATATACAGTAGAGAGGCTATATACAGTAGAGAGGCTATATACAGTAGAGAGGCTATGTACAGTAGAGGGGCTATATACAGGAGAGAGGCTATATACAGTAGAGAGGTTATATACAGTAGCGAGGCTATAGAAGTATCGAGGCTACATACAGACACCGGTTAGTCAGGCTGATTGAGGTAGTATATGCACATGTAGAGAGGGTTTTAATGTCACTAAGATGTCGCTCTGTGTGAAAGGGAGTTCAGTTCCTTCAACTAAAAGGTAGAGTGGTTCTCTGGAAGCTGATAGGTGGGTTACAGTAGAATAGAGTGGTTCTCTGGAAGCTGATAGGTGGGTTACAGTAGAGTAGAGTGGTTCTCTGGAAGCTGATAGGTGGGTTACAATAGGAGGAGTGGTTCTCTGGAAGCTGATAGGTGGGTTACAGTAGGAGGAGTGGTTCTCTGGAAGCTGATAGGTGGGTTACAGTAGAATAGAGTGGTTCTCTGGAAGCTGATAGGTGGGTTACAGTAGGAGGAGTCGTTCTCTGGAAGCTGATAGGTGGGTTACAGTAGAATAGAGTGGTTCTCTGGAAGCTGATAGGTGGGTTACAATAGGAGGAGTGGTTCTCTGGAAGCTGATAGGTGGGTTACAATAGTTGGAGTGGTTCTCTGGAAGCTGATAGGTGGGTTACAATAGGAGGAGTGGTTCTCTGGAAGCTGATAGGTGGGTTACAGTAGGAGGAGTGTTTCTCTGGAAGCTGATAGGTGGGTTACAGTAGGAGGAGTGGTTCTCTGGAAGCTGATAGGTGGGTTACAGTAGGAGGAGTGGTTCTCTGGAAGCTGATAGGTGGGTTACAATAGAATAGAGTTTCTCCACCATGGTTAATGTACCTTAACAAACGCCTTATAGCAGGCATTGCCCAACAGGTTTTTCGTTTAATGTGGCTTCTAGTTTTAGTTTTTTGTATTTGACAGATTCTGAAACGATGATCACACAGTAGACATAGAGGAACTACAGGGGTTATTTTACAGACACAGTGATCAATCAAATCAGAGTTGAACAAAGTTACCAGAGTAAAAAAATTTAGGGTCAATCCTGGTACCCTGTGGAGTTGGTACTTGTGCTAAATGACAACACAACGTTTTTATCCCCCCTGAGAACAATCATCATCATTGTACTGCTTTGTATCCAAGGTGGAAGTACATTCAATACAAGTGAACAGTTGGTGCCATTGTTTTGTCTCAAAATGGTTCCCAGGGATTGTATGGAATACACGGTCCTTTAGGTTCATTGCGGTTCACTTGGTCTGTGTGTATGAATACATTTGGATTTAACAGGGAGTTAGGCAGAAATGATTGTTTATTTTATCTCTCCATAGTGTATTTCCCTCAAGGCAGTGGCTTCTATATGTTTAATTCTGTTTCCTGTTGAATTCTGGTTTCCTGTTGAATTCTGGTTTCCTGTTGAATTCTGGTTTCCTGTTGAATTCTGGTTTCCTGTTGAATTCTGGTTTCCTGTTGAATTCTGGTTTCATGTTGAATTCTGGTTTCCTGTTGAATTCTGGTTTCCTGTTGAATTCTGGTTTCCTGTTGAATTCTGGTTTCCTGTTGAATTCTGGTTTCATGTTGAAATCTGTTTTCATGTTGAATTCTGGTTTGATGTTAAATTCTGTTTTAATGTTTCATTCTGAAGAAAAAAAGGCACCTACAAAAAACACCCAACAGAACAGACACCCAGGAATGTACTGTCAACAGAACAGACACCCAGCAATGTACTGTCAACAGAACACACACCCGGCAATGTACTGTCAACAGAACAGACACCCAGCAATGTACTGTCAACAGAACAGACACACAGCAATGTACTGTCAACAGAACAGACACCCAGCAATGTACTGTCATCAGAACAGACACACAGCAATGTACTGTCAACAGAACAGACACACAGCAATGTACTGTCAACAGAACAGACACCCAGCAATGTACTGTCAACAGAACAGACACACAGCAATGTACTGTCAACAGAACAGACACCCAGCAATGTACTGTCATCAGAACAGACACACAGCAATGTACTGTCAACAGAACAGACACACAGCAATGTACTGTCAACAGAACAGACACCCAGCAATGTACTGTCAACAGAACAGACACCCAGCAATGTACTGTCAACAGAACAGACACCCAGCAATGTACTGTCAACAGAACAGACACACAGCAATGTACTGTCATCAGAACAGACACACAGCAATGTACTGTCAACAGAACAGACACCCAGCAATGTACTGTCAACAGAACAGACACCCAGCAATGTACTGTCAACAGAACAGACACCCAGCAATGTACTGTCAACAGAACAGACACCCAGCAATGTACTGTCAACAGAACAGACACACAGCAATGTACTGTCAACAGAACAGACACCCAGCAATGTACTGTCAACAGAACAGACACCCAGCAATGTACTGTCAACAGAACACACACCCAGCAATGTACTGTCAACAGAACAGACACCCAGCAATGTACTGTCAACAGAACAGACACCCAGCAATGTACTGTCAACAGAACAGACACCCAGCAATGTACTGTCAACAGAACAGACACCCAGCAATGTACTGTCAACAGAACAGACACACAGCAATGTACTGTCAACAGAACAGACACACAGCAATGTACTGTCAACAGAACAGACACCCAGCAATGTACTGTCAACAGAACAGACACCCAGCAATGTACTGTCAACAGAACAGACACCCAGCAATGTACAGTCAACAGAACAGACACACAGAAATGTACTGTCAACAGAACAGACACCCAGCAATGTACTGTCAACAGAACAGACACACAGCAATGTACTGTCAACAGTACAGACACACAGCAATGTACTGTCAACAGAACAGACACCCAGCAATGTACTGTCAACAGAACAGACACACAGAAATGTACTGTCAACAGTACAGACACAGGATAATGCCCAAGGCAGGATAGTGCCAAATGCAGGACAATTCCAAATGCAGGACAATGCCCAAGGCAGAATAATGCCCAAGGCAGGATCATGCCAAATTCAGGACAATGCCCAATCTAGGATCATATCTAATGTAGGATAATGCCCAAGGCAGGATAATGCCCAAGGCAGGATCACATCCAATGCATGATAATACCGAAGGCAAGATATAGCCCAAAGCAGGATCATATCCAATGCAGGATCATGCCCAAGGCAGGATCATATCCAATGCATGATCATATCCAATGCATGATAATGCCCAATGCAAGATAATGCCCAATCTAAGATCATATCTAATGCAGGATAATGCCCAAGGCAGGATCATATCCAACACAGGATAATGCCCAACACATGATAATTCCCAATGCAGGATCATTCCCAAGGCAGGATAATTCCCAAGGCAGGATCATATCCAAGGCAGGATAATGCCCAAGTCAACAGATATTTTGAATATCAATGAGAGAGAGGAGAGATGACCAACGAAAATGTCCTGTTGAACCTTATAATCCTGTGTGTGTCGTGTCTGTCTGTCTGTGTGTGTGTGTATGCCCCTCGCTATGTGGGTCACTGCCAGGCATTATCGCCACTGAAGCAGAGGATGTTATTGTTAGCAGCAGCCCCCCCCCCCCCCCCCCACACACACACACACACATACACACACACACACACACACACACACACACACACACACACACACACACACACACACACACACACACACACACACACACACACACACACACACACACACACACACACACACACACACACACACTGACTGACCTGGGTTGTTTGTTTGCTAACGCTTAGCATCATAAATCCACTGGGAGCTCATAGTTCATATCTCGTCATAATATCACAACAGGAGGAATAGCAGCGTGTTTACAAATGAAGATTAACGGGTTTTTGTTTTCTGTGGAACTTGATGTATTCTCTACTGATGATGGCAGAAGCTTTCCTGTGCTGTGGTTCTTGAGCTAAACGGAATGAGATTAGAACCGTATTAGAACGGAAGGGTTTCCGCGCTGGACATGTGGTCTAAACATTCTAAACATGGGGCGCTGCACAGCCCTCGGTTCCAACCTGTGTGTGTGTGTGTGTGTGTGTGTGTCAATGATCAGTTATTCAGAGAGCGAGAGGAGGTTTTAGGAGAACCGAGGAGGTCAGAGAGGAGGTTTTAGGAGAACCGAGCAGGTCAGAGAGGAGGAGATGAGGTTTTAGGAGAACCGAGGAGGTCAGAGAGGAGAAGATGAGGTTTTAGGAGAACCGAGGAGGTCGGAGAGGAGGTTTTAGGAGAACCGAGGAGGTCAGAGAGGAGGAGATGAGGTTTTAGGAGAACCGAGGAGGTCAGAGAGGAGGAGATTAGGTTTTAGGAGAACCGAGGAGGTCAGAGAGGAGGAGAGGAGGTTTTAGGAGAACCGAGGAGGTCAGAGAGGAGGAGAGGAGGTTTTAGGAGAACAGAGGAGGTCAGAGAGGAGGAGATGAGGTTTTAGGAGAACTGAGGAGGTCAGAGAGGAGGAGAGGAGGTTTAGGAGAACAGAGGAGGTCAGAGAGGAGGAGAGGAGGTTTTAGGAGAACAGAGGAGGTCAGAGAGGAGGAGATGAGATTTTAGGAGAACAGAGGAGGTCAGAGAGGAGGTTTTAGGAGAACAGAGGATGTCGGAGAGGAGGTTTTAGGAGAACAGAACAGGTCACAGGAGGTCAGAGAGGAAGTATTAGGAGAACAGAAGAGGTCACAGTGTCTACGCCTTCACTATGGTGAATCACTAAAACAATACAGAATCACACTATGGAAAAAACAGGAACTTCACATCAGTAATCAGCTCAATGTGATTGAACAATCCATAGAATCTAACCACTTCTGGGAAAATAAGAACCGATTAAAAGCAACACGAAGGGTTATCCATCCAAAATGGAGATAAACCACTATGGGTAAATCAAATCAAATCAAATGTATTTATAAAGCCCTTCTTACATCAGCTGATATCTCAAAGTGCTGTACAGAAACCCAGCCTAAACCCCCAAACAGCAAGCAATGCAGGTGTAGAAGCACGGTGGCTAGGAAAAACTCCCTAGAAAGGCCAAAACCTAGGAAGAAACCTAGAGAGGAACCAGTCTATGAGGGGTGGCCAGTCCTCTTCTGGCTGTGCCGGGTGGAGATTATAACAGAACATGGCCAAGATGTTCAAATGTTCATAGATGACCAGCAGGGTCAAATAATAATAATCACAGTAGTTGTCGAGGGTGCAACAATGTAAATGTCAGGAGTAAATGTCAGTTGGCTTTTCATAGCCGATCATTCAGAGTATCTCTACTGCTCCTGCTGTCTCTAGAGAGTCTAAAACAGCAGGTCTGGGACAGGTAGCACGTCCGGTGAACAGGTCAGGGTTCCATAGCCGCAGGCAGAACAGTTGAAACTGGAGTAGCAGCACGGCCAGGTGGACTGGGGACAGCAAGGAGTCATCATGCCAGGTAGTCCTGAGGCATGGTCCTAGGGTTCAGGTCCTCCGAGAGAGAGAAAGAGAGAATTAGAGAGAGCATACTTAAATTCCCACAGGACACCGGATAAGACAGGGGATGTACTCCAGATATAACAAACTGACCCTAGCCCCCCAACGCATAAACTACTGCAGCATAAACCACTTCTCCAATCTTTTTGTCCCCATAACAAAGAACACACAGCAAAAACATATACATGATCAAATACAAATCTTAGAATCAACTATTAAAGACCAGAACCCACTAGATTCTCCAATTACATTGAATGAACTACAGGACAAAATACAAACCTTCCAACCCAAAAAGGCCTGTGGTGTTGATGGTATCCTCAATGAAATGATCAAATATACAGACCACAAATTCCTATTGGCTGTACTTAAACTCTTTAACATAATCCTCAGCTCTGGCATCTTCCCCAATACTTGGAATCAAGGACTGATCACCCCAATACACAAAAGTGGAGATATATTTGACCCCAATAACTACCGTGGGATATGCATCAACAGTAACCTTGGGAAAATCTTCTGTATTATCATTAACAGCAGACTCTTAGATTTCCTCAGTGAAAACAATGTAGTGAGCAAATGTCAAATTGGCTTTTACCAAATGACCGTACGACAGACCATGTATTCACCCTGCACACCCTAATCGACAAACAAATAAACCCAAACAAAGGTGAAGTCTTCTCACAAAGTCTTCTGACTCAATTTGACATGAGGATCTGCTATACAAATTGATGGAAAGTGGTGGATGGGGGAAAAACACAAGATATTATAAAGTCCAAGTGCACAAATAACAAGTGTGCGGTTAAAATTGGCAATAATTTCTACATGGCTGTGAGGTGACTATGTACAGACTCAGTGAGCATAGCCTTGCTATTGAGAAAGGCCGCCATAAGCAGATCTGGCTATCAAGAGAAGACAGGCTATGTGCCCACAAAATGAGGTGGAAACTGAGCTGCACTTCCTAACCTCCTGCCAAGTATATGACCATATTAGAGACACATGTTTCCCTCAGATTACACAGACCCACAAAGAATTAGAAAACAAACCCGATTTTTGATAAACTCCCATATCTACTGGGTGAAATACCACAGTGTGCCTTCACAGCAGCAAGACTTGTGACCTGTTGCCACAAGAAAAGGTCAACCAGTGAAGAACAAACACCATTGTAAATACAACCCATATTTATATTGATTTATTTTCCCTTTTGTACTTTAACTATTTGCACATTGTTACAACACTGCATATATACATAATATGACATTTGAAATGTCTTTATTATTTTTGAACTTCTATGAGTGTAATGTTTACAGTTAATTTGATTTGGATTGCTTATTTCACTTTTGTCTATTATCTACTTCACTTGCTTTGGCAATGTTAACATATGTTTCACATGCCAATAAAACCCCTTGAATGGAATTTAATAGAGACTGAGACAGAGAGACAGAGACACTGATTTCTCTGTTCCCAGTGGATTAAGGTTACGTCCTAGAGGGAGGGTCATCATCACGGCTTAAATGACACAACATGCTTCGATCCACCCACACCCACTACTCATCAAAACCAACAACCTTAAACCTAACCCAAATTTGAACCCTTAACCTAACCTCTAAACTTAAAATAGCCTTTGTCCTCATGGGGATGTGGGAAATGACCCCACGAGGGAGAATGTTCCTTGTTTTACTCTTCATTTGGGGATTGTAGGTCCCCACAAGGATAGGAAAACCAACCCACACACACACACACCATCCAGACCACTCCTCTCGCATGACAGTGTAGGACAGCGAGGGCTAGTTTAGAGATGGGACTCTTTAAAATGGTATTCCCTTACAAGGCATATCCATTCTCTTTATAAAGACTGTTTTTTTTATTTCACTATTTCTAAATATAACACTGCATGACACGATTGGAATGAATTTATATACTGTATGTGAGTTTGTTACTAAAAGAGGAGAGGAGGAAGGAGAGGAAGAGAGGAGAGTAGAGACAAAGGGGAGCGAGGAGAGTAGAGACAAAGGGGAGAGAGGAGAGGAGAGTGGAGACAAAGGGGAGAGAAGAGAGGAGAGGAAGAGAGGAGAGTAGAGACAAAGGGGAGAGAAGAGAGGAGAGGAAGAGAGGAGAGTAGAGACAAAGGGGGGAGAAGAGAGGAGAGGAAGAGAGGAGAGTAGACACAAATGGGAGAGAAGAGAGGAGAGTGGAGAGAAGAGAGGAGAGTATAGACAAAGGGGAGAGAAGAGAGGAGAGTGGAGACAAAGGGGAGAGAAGAGAGGAGAGGAGAGTAGAGACAAAGGGGAGAGAAGAGAGGAGAGGAAGAGAGGAGAGTAGAGACAAAGGGGGAGAAGAGAGGAGAGGAAGAGAGGAGAGTAGAGACAAAGGGGAGAGGAGAGTGTAGACAAAGGGGAGAGAGGAGAGGAGAGTGGAGACAAAGGGGAGAGGAAGAGAGGAGAATAGAGACAAAGGGGAGAGGAGAGGAAGAGAGGAGAGTAGAGACAAAGGGGGGAGAAGAGAGGAGAGAAGTGAGGAGAGTAGAGACAAAGGGGGGATAAAAGAGGAGAGGAAGAGAGGAGAGTAGAGACAAAGGGGAGAGAAGAGAGGAGAGAAGTGAGGAGAGTGGAGACAAAGGGGGGAGAGGAGAGTTGAGACAAAGGGGGGAGGAGAGGAAGGAGGAGAGGAAGGAATGAGGAGAGGAGAAGAAAGAAGGGGGAGAGAAAGGGAATGAGTAGAGGAGAGGAAGGAATGAAGGAGGAGAGGACTAGAGGGAAGAAGATAGAAGAGGAGTAGATGGATGCCACCACAAAAGCCCCAGTTTATTTGGAGCCCCAGCTCCACAGCTCCAGGGTAGTAATTTCTCTGTGGTCCCTGCTAGCTTGGCATCAATGTGATGTGCCAGAGACAGACTGTGGTGAGAGCTGAGAGGAAAGGACCTCTCAGTTCAGCTGTTGTCTCTGTCCCTGGTTCAGGTTCAGCTGAGACCCGAAGGACCTGTTCAGCCCAATTTCTTCACTTTGTCTTCAATCTGTAAATACCCCGACGAAGGCTTCACTCTGAAATACATTCTTCAATTTGTTAATGAATAAGTATAGACCTCAGCTTCTATTGTCCTCCCAAGAGTTGAACTGAATATTTCCCACATCTACATTTCTAGCTCTGATAGACACATTAAAATGACAGAGATCGTTTTATCACCTCTGACAGATCAAGAGAAACGGATGGAGTGGCGTTACCCAAATACTGGACATTCTGATATAGTGGTCCAAGCTGGTAGTGACCACTCTCTATCTTGTGGCTGATTCCTGATCATTAGACTTGTACTGTATATACGGTCACCATACAGTGAAATGCCTCAACGTACAGTGTACAGAAGTAATGATAACCATACCTTAAAATGTGCTGTAATGTTAACATAACAATGATCACTTTAACAGTGTGTTCTTACTACTCCGATAAATCACCCTAATGCTCCTTTGAATGTCATTGGTCTGTATGGTTGTGATGACCATCTCTCTAGACATTAGAATGTTTGGTGTTTTATCAGATGCCATTATGGCCCTAGTAACAGAATGTTCCAGGGATATTCCATGGTAACAGAATGATCCAGGGATATTCCATGGTAACAGAATGATCTAGGGATATTCCATGGTAACAGAATGATCCAGGGATATTCCATGGTAACAGAATGATCCAGGGATATTCCATGGTAACAGAATGATCTAGGGATATTCCATGGTAACAGAATGATCTAGGGATATTCCATGGTAACAGAATGATCTAGGGATATTCCATGGTAACAGAATGATCCAGGGATATTCCATGGTAACAGAATGATCTAGGGATATTCCATGGTAACAGAATGATCTAGGGATATTCCATGGTAACAGAATGATCCAGGGATATTCCATGGTAACAGAATGATCCAGGGATATTCCATGGTAACATAATGATCCAGGGATATTCCATGGTAACAGAATGATCCAGGGATATTCCATGGTAACAGAATGATCCAGGGATATTCCATGGTAACAGAATGATCCAGGGATATTCCATGGTAACAGAATGATCCAGGGATATTCCATGGTAACAGAATGATCCAGGGATATTCCACGATAACAGAAATAGCTTATTTACACAAGTATTCAGACCCTTTGCTATGACACTTGACATTGAGCTCAGGTTCATCCTGTTTCCGTTGATCATCCTTGAGATGTTTCTACAACTTGATTGGAGTCCACCTGTGGTGAATTCAATTGATTGGACATGATATGGAAAGGCAGACACCTGTCTATATAAGGTCCCACAGTTGGCAGTGCATGTCAGAGCAAAAACCAAGCCAAGGTCGAAGGAATTGTCCGTAGAGCTCCGAAACAGGATTGTGTCGAGGCACAAATCTGGGGAAGGGTTCTCTGGTTTGATGAAACCAAGATGTAACTATTTGACCTGAATGCCAAGCGTCACGTGTGGAGGAAACCAGGCACAGCTCATCTGCTGGCCAAAACCATCCCTACAGTGAAGCATGGGGGTGGCAGCATCATGCTGTGGGGATGGTTTTCAGCAGCAGAGACTGGGAGTCTAGTCAAGATCGAGGGAAAGATGAATGAAGCAAAGTCCAGAGAGATCCTTGATGGAAAGCTGCGCCACAGTGCACTGGACCTCAGACTAGGGCCAACAGGAAAACAACCCGAAACAAACAGCCAAGACAACGCAGGAGTAGCTTCGGGAACAAGTCTCTGAATGTCCTTGATTGGCCCAGCCAGAGCCCGGACTTGAACCCGATACAACATCTCTGGAGAGACCTGAAAATAGCTGTGCAGCGATGCCCCCCATCCAACCTGACAGAGCTTGAGAGGATCTGCAGAGAAGAATGGGAGAAACTCCCCAAATACAGGTGTGCCAAGCTTGTAACGTCATACCCAAGAAGACTCACGGCTGTAATCGCTGCCAAAGATGCTTCAACAAAAGTACTGAGTAAAGGGTCTGAATATTTATGTAAATGTGTGTACTACGTCATCCAGTTGTGTACTACGTCATCCAGTTGTGTACTACGTCATCCAGTTGCGTACTAGGTCATCCAGTTGTGTACTACGTCATTCAGATGCATACTAGGTCATCCAGTTGTGTACTACGTCATTCAGTTGTGTACCACGTCATCCAGTTGTGTACTACATCATTCAGTTGTGTACTACGTCATCCAGTTGTGTACTACGTCATCCAGTTGTGTACTACGTAATCCAGTTGTGTACTACGTCATCCAGTTGTGTACTACGTCATCCAGTTGTGTACTACGTCATCCAGTTGTGTACTATGTCATCCAGTTGTGTACTATGTCATCCAGTTGTGTACTACGTCATCCAGTTGTGTACTACGTCATTCAGTTGTGTACTATGTCATCCAGTTCTGTACTACCTCATCCAGTTGTGTACTACCTCATCCAGTTGTGTACAACCTCATCCAGTTGTGTACTATGTCATCCAGTTGTGTACTACCTCATCCAGTTGTGTACTACCTCATCCAGTTGTGTACTACCTCATCCAGTTGTGTACTACCTCATCCAGTTGTGTACTATGTCATCCAGTTGTGTACTACCTCATCCAGTTGTGTACTATGTCATCCAGTTGTGTACTATGTCATCCAGTTGTGTACTATGTCATCCAGTTGTGTACTACCTCATCCAGTTGTGTACTACGTCATACAGTTGTGTACTACCTCATCCAGCTGTGTACTACGTCATCCAGTTGTGTACTCCGTCATCCAGTTGTGTACTACCTCATCCAGTTGTGTACTACCTCATCCAGTTGTGTACTATGTCATCCAGTTGTGTACTACCTCATCCAGTTGTGTACTACGTCATCCAGTTGTATACTACGTCATCCAGTTCTGTACTACGTCATTCAGATGCATACTAGGTCATCCAGTTGTGTACTACGTCATTCAGTTGTGTACCACGTCATCCAGTTGTGTACTACATCATTCAGTTGTGTACTACGTCATCCAGTTGTGTACTACGTCATCCAGTTGTGTACTACGTAATCCAGTTGTGTACTACGTCATCCAGTTGTGTACTACGTCATCCAGTTGTGTACTACGTCATCCAGTTGTGTACTATGTCATCCAGTTGTGTACTATGTCATCCAGTTGTGTACTACGTCATCCAGTTGTGTACTACGTCATTCAGTTGTGTACTATGTCATCCAGTTGTGTACTACGTCATCCAGTTGTGTACAACCTCATCCAGTTGTGTACTATGTCATCCAGTTCTGTACTACCTCATCCAGTTGTGTACTACCTCATCCAGTTGTGTACAACCTCATCCAGTTGTGTACTATGTCATCCAGTTGTGTACTACCTCATCCAGTTGTGTACTACCTCATCCAGTTGTGTACTACCTCATCCAGTTGTGTACTACCTCATCCAGTTGTGTACTATGTCATCCAGTTGTGTACTACCTCATCCAGTTGTGTACTATGTCATCCAGTTGTGTACTATGTCATCCAGTTGTGTACTATGTCATCCAGTTGTGTACTACCTCATCCAGTTGTGTACTACGTCATACAGTTGTGTACTACCTCATCCAGCTGTGTACTACGTCATCCAGTTGTGTACTCCGTCATCCAGTTGTGTACTACCTCATCCAGTTGTGTACTACCTCATCCAGTTGTGTACTATGTCATCCAGTTGTGTACTACCTCATCCAGTTGTGTACTACGTCATCCAGTTGTATACTACGTCATCCAGTTCTGTACTACGTCATCCAGTTGTGTACTACCTCATCCAGTTGTGTACTATGTCATCCAGTTGTGTACTATGTCATCCAGTTGTGTACTATGTCATCCAGTTGTGTACTATGTCATCCAGTTGTGTACTATGTCATCCAGTTGTGTACTACGTCATCCAGTTGTGTACTACCTCATCCAGTTGTGTACTATGTCATCCAGTTGTGTACAACCTCATCCAGTTGTGTACTATGTCATCCAGTTCTGTACTACCTCATCCAGTTGTGTACTACCTCATCCAGTTGTGTACAACCTCATCCAGTTCTGTACTCCGTCATCCAGTTGTGTACTACCTCATCCAGTTGTGTACTATGTCATCCAGTTGTGTACTATGTCATCCAGTTGTGTACTATGTCATCCAGTTGTGTACTATGTCATCCAGTTGTGTACTACGTCATCCAGTTGTGTACTACGTCATCCAGTTGTGTACTATGTCATCCAGTTGTGTACTATGTCATCCAGTTGTGTATTACCTCATCCACCCTGTTTTTGTGATATCTAATTGATAGTTATGATTTTGTCTCATTGGTGCAACTCCCCACGAGGCGAAGGCTGAGACATGACCCGCTAATCCGCGTTACTTCTTAACACACCGCTTGCTTAGCCAGAAAGTCAGCCGTACCAATGTGTCGAAGGAAACACTGTTCGACTGACTACCCGAAATCAACTTCCAGGCGCTAGGCCCTCCAGAAGGAATCACTATAGCTAACCGGGACGGCGCTGGGCCTTTGGGGCTCCCGGTCAGTGCCTCAGCAATGCAATGCCGTGTCTTAGACCGCCAAAAAATATAGACTCTTAGCTTTCATTTTACACCAAATTTGATGTGATCCAGTGAACTTCACACTTTGGTGCTCATGGGTCTTTTTACATGGAAACTCCCTGATCTCACGTCTGGAAAAGTGTGTGTGTGTGTGTGTGTGTGTGTGCGTGTGTATAATAAAGCCTCAAATGGAACCCTCGTCTCTACAGAGTGCACTATCTTTGACCAGGACCCTCTTTGGCATTACTACAACTTCTCTGATGTAGACTTTTCTGCTTTTCTCTGTAGGTGAATGGCGCCTGAGCCCAACGCTTCCCCCAGTGTGTGTGTGTGTCAGTGCAGACACACCCACCCTCTCCCTCGTCAGTCTCGGTTATCAGATATTTTTACCCTGCCTGGTCCGGAATCCTGCCAGCCAAGCGGATAATGGCCCTACTCTCTCTCCAGTTACCCCTCAGAGTGTAAGGAGCCGAGACCACGACACACACACACACACACACACACACACAGACACACACACACACACACACACACACACACACACACACACACACACACACACACACACACACACACACACACACACACACTTCCCTGACAGCTCTGGTTTTGTTTCTGGGTGATGACATCATGACCGGGGCGTTACTGAACGGGGGGAAATGTGGCAGACACACACACTCCTCGATTCTCGCTCCTCTGACGCCCGAAGTCTTCAAACACCATCGCTAGAGATGGAGGCAGCTTCAGTCCACAGAGCTTCCTGTGTTTGGATTTATATGAACAGTTATCAGCCTTACTCCCACACCCCTTCCCAGCCCCGGTGCCTCTAGAGGGGCCCATCGACCCAGGATGCAGTGGGGCTCTGGTCCGGCCCAGCCCCAGCCACGATGCCCATCACCCAGGAGAACGCCCTGAGCCACATCCATCTACTGGAGGACTGGCTCCTGGTGGCTCAGACCAGGTACGAGGACCACTATGGAGACCCAGACCAGCAGTCCACCACCAGCAGAGACCCAGACCAGGACTCGTACCAGGTCTGTTTTTGCATACACGTGTGGGTGATCAATGACATACTTTACTACGAGTGCCTACTGTGATTGTTTCTCTGAAGTCTAACGGTGGTCCACAATGTGGTTCTGAAATCTGTATGATCTATTGTCAGTCTCTGTCATATTGTGGAGTGATACTTCAATCCATTGTTGTAACTCCAACTGTATCCCAGGAGTCAGAACACGAGGAGGATGCCTGCAGCACGGTCGGTGGCAGCACGGTCGGTGGCAGCACGGTCGGTGGCAGCACGGTCGGTGGCAGCACGGTCGGTGGCAGCACGGTCAGTGGCAGCACGGTCAGTGGCAGCACGGTCAGTGGCAGCACGGTCAGTGGCAGCACGGTCAGTGGCAGCACGGTCAGTGGCAGCACGGTCAACAGCGGCAGCTGCAGAGGTACCAGAGGAGACATGTCTCTATGCCAGGCCGCTATACAGAAGCTGATGGAATACATTCAGCTCAACTTCACAGAGGAAGGAGAGATCCAGAGTACCGCCCTCCGACCCACGACGCCGTGTGGAGGTGTGGATGCGGAGGTGCGAGCCGTGTGCCTCACCAAGCGTGAGGGGGACGGGGCAGAGCTGGGACTCAGTTTCGGTAACATCCCTATATTCGGGGATCCGGAGGGGGAGGACAGGAAGAAGGGAGGAGGGAGAAGGAGGAGGAGGAGGAAGGGGGATCAGGGACCCGTGTTGGACGTGGGGTGTATCTGGGTAACGGAGGTGAGGAAGAGAAGTCCCGCGGCGAGGTGCGGTAGAATTAAACTACGAGACGAGCTGCTGTCACTCAACGGTCAGCTGATGGTGGGCGTCGACGTCACGGGAGCCAGGTAGGAGGAGCCTTTTCTAATGATTGTAATGCATCTCAATCATCATGAATAATGTGTATGTTGCTGCACACTCCCACTCAACCACAGAGGCCTGGAGGTTGTTGGATCAACTCACTTCAGTGAAAACCTGTCGGAACTATAGGTGTTTTCGTCTCACACACTGTCAGAGGCACAGTTTTACCATCCACGTCGTGCCAGTATGCTGCTAGGGAGCTGTCTAACATGGCATAGTTTAGAGCAGACAAATGCCCTCAGTGTGTTTGGCCAGGCAGACTCTGTGGTTCGTTGGCAGTGAAGAGAGAGAGAGTCTATTGGACACATGACAACTACTGGAGACTGGGAGGGAGAGAGGGATTGAGAAAGAAAGAGGGAGGGAAGGAAGGAAGGGAGGAGGAAGAGAGGAGGAAGAGAGGGAGGGAGGGAGGGAGGGAGGGAGGGAGGGTGGGAGGGAGGGAGGGAGGGAGGGAGGGAGGGGAGGGGAGGGAGGGGAGGGAGGGAGGGAGAATCAAATCAAATCAAATCAAATTTATTTATATAGCCCTTCGTACATCAGCTGATATCTCAAAGTGCTGTACAGAAACCCAGCCTAAAACCCCAAACAGCAATCAATGCAGGTGTAGAAGCACAGTGGCTAGGAAAAACTCCCTAGAAAGGCCAAACCTAGGAAGAAACCATGTCAGGTAGTCCTGGGGCATGGTCCTATGGCTCAGGTCAGTTGAAACTGGAACAGCAGCATGGCCAGGTGGACTGGGGACAGCAAGGAGTCATCATGTCAGGTAGTCCTGAGGCATGGTCCTAGGGCTCAGGTCCTCCGAGAGAGAGAAAGAAAGAGAGAAAGAGAGAATTAGAGAGAGCACACTTAAATTCACACAGGACACAGAATAGGACAGGAGAAGTACTCCAGATATAACAAACTGACCCTAGTCCCCCGACACATAAACTACTGCAGCATAAATACTGGAGGCTGAGACAGGAGGGGTCAGGAGACACTGTGGCCCCATCCGAGGACACCCCCGGACAGGGCCAAACAGGAAGGATATAACCCCACCCACTTTGCCAAAGCACAGCCCCCACACCACTAGAGGGATATCTTCAACCACCAACTTACCATCCTAAGACAAGGCTGAGTATAGCCCACAAAGATCTCCGCCACGGCACAACCCAAGGGGGGGTTGTCCTGACTGGCAACATCACATTACACTGACTGGCAACATCACATTATCATTCCATGTCCTGACTGGAACATCACATTATCATTCCATGTCCTGATTGGAACATCACATTATCATTTCATGTCCTGACTGGAACATCACATTATCATTCCATGCAATATAAACTGTATCTGCTGATGAGCAGCATTCTTGGAATTGTGTGTGTGTGTGTGTGTTTGTGTGTGTGTGTGTCTGTGTCTGTGTGTCTGTCTGTGTGTGTGTGTCTGTCTGTGTGTGTGTGTGTCAAGTCAGGCTTCGTTAGGCTGGCATCATGTGACATGGCATCAAAAGGAGGTTGCGTGTCTGTGAGGGAGGGAGGGAGGGGGGGAGAGGGAGGGAGGGAGGGAGCCCTAAAGTATTCGCACTCAATAGTTGATCCGGGTCGCGAGGTGGGGGGGGGGGTTAGTTTCTACTCCGATCAATGGCAATATCTGGATCCGAGTCGCGAGGTGGGGGTAGTACTTGACTACCGCCTGTCCTACAACACTTGCGTTCTAGAAACCTAGACCAGGGATAGAGGCTATAGAGGCCGTGCTCTGTGATTCAGTTTCCCTGGAAACTTGCCACAGTGACTCGGGTCTGGTATACCCACATCCAGGCCAGGTCGCAGTTGTAAATGAGAACTTGTTCTCAACTAGCCTACCTGGTTAAATAAAGGTGAAATTAAATCCATACCCACACATGCACTCAGGCTCTTGCGAGTTGGGGTTAATTTCCCGCAATTCTCCACATTTTGCCATAGTGTGGAGAGAAATGTTTGCAGCTTTTAATATGATATCTGAGTGAGAGTGACAGCCAACTTCAAGTTTAGATATCTAGCTGCTAGACTTCCTTCCTTTTTTCCTTCCTTTTTCCTCCTCCCTCCTCCTCCCTCCCTCCCTCCCTCCCTCCCTCCCTCCCTCCCTCCCTCCCTCCCTCCCTCCCTCCCTCCCTCCCTCCCTCCTTCCCTCCCTCCCTCCCTCCCTCCCTCCCTCCCTCCCTCCCTCCCTCACTCACTCACTCACTCACTCACTCACTCACTCACTCACTCCCCTCCCTTCCTTCCTTCTTTCCTTCCTTCCCCCCCTCCCTCCCTCTCTTCCCTCCCTCCCTCCCTCCCTCCCTCCCTCCCTCCCTCCCTCCCTCCCTCCCTCCCTCCTCCCTCCCTCCCTCCCTCCCTCCCTCCCTCCCTCCCTCCCTCCCTCCCTCCCTCCCTCCCTCCCTCACTCACTCACTCACTCACTCACCACCCTCCCTCCCTTCCTTCCTTCCTTCTTTCCTTCTTCCCTCCTCCCTCCCTCCCTCCCTCCCTCCCTCCCTCCCTCCCTCCCTCCCTCCCTCCCTCCCTCCCTCCCTCCCTCCCTCCCTCCCTCCCTCACTCACTCACTCACTCACTCACTCACTCCCTCCCTTCCTTCCTTCCTTCCTTCCTTCCTTCCCTCCCTCCCTCCCTCCCTCCTCCCTCCCTCCCTCCCTCCCTCCCTCCCTCCCTCCTCCTCCCTCCCTCCCTCCCTCCCTCCCTTACTCACTCACTCACTCACTCCCCTCCCTTCCTTCCTTCCTTCTTTCCTTCCTTCCCCCCTCCCTCCCTCCCTCCCTTCCCTCCCTCCCTCCCTTCCTTCCTTCCTTCCTTCCTTCCTTCCCATACAGCTGTGTGAGGGAACTGGATTGAAAATAGCTCAATGGTTTTTCTCCAAGAGGCTCTGGTAGAGTGTAATATGTGTGGTTAGTGGAGAAGGATGGTTTCATGCTGTTTTGGAGGACAAGAGATGTAAAAGTAGAAAATATTTTAGGACCAATCCATATACTTTCATATACTTCCATATACTTTCATATAATTTCATATACGTTCATATACTTCCATATACTTCCATATACTTTCATATACTTTCATATACTTCCATATACTTTCCATAAACTTTCATCAACATCTTTGCAGGTGAAACTTCAGCCAACCAACCCCCAACCCTCTGCTGCTCTGTTGGTCGAGGGATAAGAGCCTGTCTGAGTACTAGTACTGTCAGTCTAGGGATAAAAGCCTGTCTGAGTACTAGTACTGTCAGTCTAGGGATAAAAGCCTGTCTGAGTACTAGTACTGTCAGTCTAGGGATAAAAGCCTGTCTGAGTACTAGTACTGTCAGTCTAGGGATAAAAGCCTGTCGGAGTACCAGCACTAGATGTTTGAACTAGGATTCTTTAGGCTACGTCTGATGTCTCTCTTCTTTTCTCTCTCGTTTGAAAGTAAGGAAGAGAAAAGGGAGAGTGCGAAAGACAGACAGAAAGAGAGAAACTAAAAGTTGGAGAAGGGAGAGAAATTTGGAAAGAGGGTTATCAGACTGTTCCCCGGGCTGTGAGAAAGTAAGGAAGAGAAAAGGGAGAGTGCGAAAGACAGACAGAAAGAGAGAAACTAAAAGTTGGAGAAGGGAGAGAAATTTGGAGAGAGGGTTATCAGACTGTTCCCCGGGCTGTGAGAAAGTAAGGAAGAGAAAAGGGAGAGTGCGAAAGACAGACAGAAAGAGAGAAACTAAAAGTTGGAGAAGGGAGAGAAATTTGGAAAGAGGGTTATCAGACTGTTCCCCGGGCTGTGAGAAAGTAAGGAAGAGAAAAGGGAGAGTGTGAAAGACAGACAGAAAGAGAAAAACAAAACGTTGGTGAGGGAAAGTTGGAAGGAGGGATATCAGACATTTCCCTGGGCTGTGAGACTAACTATACCAGGAGGATGAGGAAGTTGTGAGCTGGCTCTTTTCTCATGGACCTGTGAAAAAACACTCTTCTCCTTTTTCCCACAACCAGTAGGAGCGGTAACTCTGCCTGCCCACATAGTGGTGACTTATCTTGTGTCCCAAACTGCACCTTATTCCCTATAGGGCCCTGGTCAAAAGTAGTGCACTATAAAGGGAATATGGTGCCATTCGAGGCGTAAACTTTGCCTTCCGAGGGAAAGAATTAGAGAGTTGTATAAAAGATACAGATTGAATAATGTTGTTTAATCATCTGATGCTTTTCTTAGTCATTGTGGTGTGGGGCAGACGGGGGGGACCGCAGGCAGATATTCAGCTGAAAGTTAAAGTGTGACTGATTCCCAGGCTAAGACGGGCTATGCTGCCAGGGTATAATGGTCTATCAGTGCCTGCAAGGCGAATGATCAGTGGGTTTGGATCGGGGGGTACAGAAATACAAGTGTTGGATGGAGCTATGGGAAGAGAGGGAGAGAAAAGTGGCCTTGATGATCCAGTGTTTATTGGTTTTCAGACCTGGGTTCACAGGTCTCAAATACACAGTGCAAAAACAAGTCATCTTATTTTATTATTTTAATTAGTATTTGTAAATGCATAGGAGTGTATTTGAGTGTTTAAAAAAACTTTCCAAGTGTATTTCCAAATACATAAGAAAATATATTCAACTACTTGTGGAATGTTGTCCCACCCCTCTTCAATGGCTGTGGAATGTTGTCCCACCCCTCTTCAATGGCTGTGGAATGTTGTCCCTCTCCTCTTCAATGGCTGTAGAATGTTGTCCCACCCCTCTTCAATGGCTGTGGAATGTTGTCCCACCCCTCTTCAATGGCTGTGGAATGTTGTCCCACCCCTCTTCAATGGCTGTGGAATGTTTGTCTCACTCCTCTTCAATGGCTGTGGAATGTTGTCCCACCCCTCTTCAATGGCTGTGGAATGTTGTCTCACTCCTCTTCAATGGCTGTGGAATGTTGTCCCACCCCTCTTCAATGGCTGTGGAATGTTGTCCCACTCCTCTTCAATGGCTGTGGAATGTTGTCCCACCCCTCTTCAATGGCTGTGGAATGTTGTCCCACCCCTCTTCAATGGCTGTGGAATGTTGTCCCACCCCTCTTCAATGGCTGTGAATGTTGTCCCACCCCTCTTCAATGGCTGTAGAATGTTGTCCCACCCCTCTTCAATGGCTGTAGAATGTTGTCCCACCCCTCTTCAATGGCTGTAGAATGTTGTCCCACCCCTCTTCAATGGCTGTGGAATGTTGTCCCACCCCTCTTCAATGGCTGTGGAATGTTGTCCCACCCCTCTTCAATGGCTGTGGAATGTTGTCCCACCCCTCTTCAATGGCTGTGGAATGTTGTCCCACTCCTCTTCAATGGCTGTAGAATGTTGTCCCACCCCTCTTCAATGGCTGTGGAATGTTGTCCCACCCCTCTTCAATGGCTGTGGAATGTTGTCCCACCCCTCTTCAATGGCTGTGGAATGTTGTCCCACTCCTCTTCAATGGCTGTGGAATGTTGTCCCACCCCTCTTCAATGGCTGTGGAATGTTGTCCCACCCCTCTTCAATGGCTGTGGAATGTTGTCCCACCCCTCTTCAATGGCTGTGGAATGTTGTCCCACCCCTCTTCAATGGCTGTGGAATGTTGTCCCACCCCTCTTCAATGGCTGTGGAATGTTGTCCCACTCCTCTTCAATGGCTGTGGAATGTTGTCCCACCCCTCTTCAATGGCTGTGGAATGTTGTCCCACCCCTCTTCAATGCTGTGGAATGTTGTCCCACCCTCTTCAATTGGCTGTGGAATGTTGTCCCACCCCTCTTCAATGGCTGTGGAATGTTGTCCCACCCCTCTTCAATGGCTGTGGAATGTTGTCCCACCCCTCTTCAATGGCTGTGGAATGTTGTCCCACCCTCTTCAATGGCTGTGAATGTTGTCCCACCCCTCTTCAATGGCTGTGGAATGTTGTCCCACCCCTCTTCAATGGCTGTGGAATGTTGTCCCACCCCTCTTCAATGGCTGTGGAATGTTGTCCCACCCCTCTTCAATGGCTGTGGAATGTTGTCCCACCCCTCTTCAATGGCTGTGGAATGTTGTCCCACCCCTCTTCAATGGCTGTGGAATGTTGTCCCACCCCTCTTCAATGGCTGTGGAATGTTGTCCCACCCCTCTTCAATGGCTGTGGAATGTTGTCCCACTCCTCTTCAATGGCTGTGGAATGTTGTCCCACCCCTCTTCAATGGCTGTGGAATGTTGTCCCACTCCTCTTCAATGGCTGTGGAATGTTGTCCCACCCCTCTTCAATGGCTGTGGAATGTTGTCCCACCCCTCTTCAATGGCTGTGGAATGTTGTCCCACCCCTCTTCAATGGCTGTGGAATGTTGTCCCCACCCCTCTTCAATGGCTGTGGAATGTTGTCCCACCCCTCTTCAATGGCTGTGGAATGTTGTCCCACCCCTCTTCAATGGCTGTGGAATGTTGTCCCACCCTCTTCAATGGCTGTGGAATGTTGTCCACCCCTCTTCAATGGCTGTGGAATGTTGTCCCACCCCTCTTCAATGGCTGTGGAATGTTGTCCCACCCCTCTTCAATGGCTGTGGAATGTTGTCCCACCCCTCTTCAATGGCTGTGGAATGTTGTCCACCCCTCTTCAATGGCTGTGGAATGTTGTCCCACCCCTCCTTCAATGGCCATTGTGGAATGTTGTCCCACCCCTCTTCAATGGCTGTGGAATGTTGTCCACCCCTCTTCAATGGCTGTGGAATGTTGTCCCACTCCTCTTCAATGGCTGTGGAATGTTGTCCCACCCTCTTCAATGGCTGTGGAAATGTTGTCCCACCCCTCTTCAATGGCTGTGGAATGTTGTCCCACCCCTCTTCAATGGCTGTGGAATGTTGTCCCACCCTCTTCAATGGCTGTGGAATGTTGTCCACCCCTCTTCAATGGCTGTGGATGTTGTCCCCACTCCTCTTCAATGGCTGTGGAATGTTGTCCCACTCCTCTTAATGGCTGTGGAATGTTGTCCCACCCCTCTTTCAATGGCTGTGGAATGTTGTTCCCACCCCTCTTCAATGGCTGTGGAATGTTGTCCCACCCTCTTCAATGGCTGTGGAATGTTGTCCCACCCCTCTTCAATGGCTGTGGAATGTTGTCCCACCCTCTTCAATGGCTGTGGAATGTTGTCCCACCCCTCTTCAATGGCTGTGGAATGTTGTCCCACTCCTCTTCAATGGCTGTGGAATGTTGTCCCACCCCTCTTCAATGGCTGTGGAATGTTGTCCCACCCCTCTTCAATGGCTGTGGAATGTTTGTCCCCACTCCTCTTCAATGGCTGTGGAATGTTGTCCCACCCCTCTTCAATGGCTGTGGAATGTTGTCCCACCCCTCTTCAATGGCTGTGGAATGTTGTCCCACCCCTCTTCAATGGCTGTGGAATGTTGTCCCACCCCTCTTCAATGGCTGTGGAATGTTGTCCCACCCCTCTTCAATGGCTGTGGAATGTTGTCCCACCCCTCTTCAATGGCTGTGGAATGTTGTCCCACCCCTCTTCAATGGCTGTGGAATGTTGTCCCACCCCTCTTCAATGGCTGTAGAATGTTGTCCCACCCCTCTTCAATGGCTGTAGAATGTTGTCCCACCCCTCTTCAATGGCTGTGGAATGTTGTCCCACCCCTCTTCAATGGCTGTAGAATGTTGTCCCACCCCTCTTCAATGGCTGTAGAATGTTGTCCCACCCCTCTTCAATGGCTGTAGAATGTTGTCCCACCCCTCTTCAATGGCTGTGGAATGTTGTCCCACCCCTCTTCAATGGCTGTGGAATGTTGTCCCACCCCTCTTCAATGGCTGTGGAATGTTGTCCCACCCCTCTTCAATGGCTGTGGAATGTTGTCCCACCCCTCTTCAATGGCTGTAGAATGTTGTCCCACCCCTCTTCAATGGCTGTAGAATGTTGTCCCACCCCTCTTCAATGGCTGTAGAATGTTGTCCCACCCCTCTTCAATGGCTGTGGAATGTTGTCCCACCCCTCTTCAATGGCTGTGGAATGTTGTCCCACCCCTCTTCAATGGCTGTGGAATGTTGTCCCACCCCTCTTCAATGGCTGTGGAATGTTGTCCCACCCCTCTTCAATGGCTGTGTGAAGTTGTCCCACCCCTCTTCAATGGCTGTGGAATGTTGTCCCACCCCTCTTCAATGGCTGTGGAATGTTGTCCCACCCCTCTTCAATGGCTGTGTGAAGTTGTCCCACCCCTCTTCAATGGCTGTGGAATGTTGTCCCACCCCTCTTCAATGGCTGTGGAATGTTGTCCCACCCCTCTTCAATGGCTGTGTGAAGTTGCTGGATATTGGCGGGAACTGGAACACGTTGTCGTACACGTCAATCCAGAGCATCCCGAACATGCTCAACGGGTGACATTTCTGGTGAGTATACAGGTCATGGAAGAACTGGGACATGTTCAGCTTCCAGGAATTGTGTACAGATCCTTGTGACACGGGGCCGTGCATTATCATGCTGAAACATGAGGTGATGGCAGCGGATGAATGGCACTACAACGGGCCTCAGGATCTCATCACAGCATCTCTGTGCATTGAAATTGTTATTGATAAAATTCAGTTGTGTTCGTTGTCCGTATTTTATGTCTGCCCATACCATAACCCTACTGCCACCATGGGGCACAAAGCCATACACGCTGTCTGCCATCTGCCCGGTACAGTTGAAACCAGGATTCATCCGTGAAGAGCTTCTCCAGCGTGCCAGTGGTCATCGAAGGTGAACATTTACCCACTGAAGTATGAAACGTTTCTGGGATCTTTTATTTCTTAGTTAGTAATGAGGTTGGGAGATTGGGAACCGATCTG
Source organism: Oncorhynchus kisutch (assembly GCF_002021735.2). NCBI lineage: Eukaryota > Metazoa > Chordata > Actinopteri > Salmoniformes > Salmonidae > Oncorhynchus > Oncorhynchus kisutch. The sequence continues at coordinate 3,842,797 of NC_034181.2, forward strand.
GGCTAAAGCCAAGCTCGTCAAATGGCTTGTTGGTAGTTAGTAATGAGGTTGGGAGATTGGGAACCGATCTGGGCTAAAGCCAAGCTCGTCAAATGGCTTGTTGGTAGTTAGTAATGAGGTTGGGAGATTGGGAACCGATCTGGGCTAAAGCCAAGCTCGTCAAATGGCTTGTTGGTAGTTAGTAATGGGGTTGGGAGATTGGGAACCGATCTGGGCTAAAGCCAAGCTCGTCAAATGGCTTGTTGGTAGTTAGTAATGAGGTTGGGAGATTGGGAACCGATCTGGGCTAAAGCCAAGCTCGTCAAATGGCTTGTTGGTAGTTAGTAATGAGGTTGGGAGATATGGTAACCGATCTGGGCTAAAGCCAACTCCATCAAATGGCTTGTTGGTAGTTAGGAATGAGGTTGGGAGATATGGGAACCGATCTGGGCTAAAGCCAACTCCATCAAATGGCTTGTTGGTAGTTAGGAATGAGGTTGGGAGATATGGGAACCGATCTGGGCTAAAGCCAACTTCATCAAATGGCTTGTTGGTAGTTAGGAATGAGGTTGGGAGATATGGGAACCGATCTGGGCTAAAGCCAACTCCATCAAATGGCTTGTTGGTAGTTAGGAATGAGGTTGGGAGATATGGGAACCGATCTGGGCTAAAGCCAACTCCATCAAATGGCTTGTTGGTAGTTAGGAATGAGGTTGGGAGATATGGGAACCGATCTGGGCTAAAGCCAACTCCATCAAATGGCTTGTTGGTAGTTAGTAATGAGGTTGGGAGATTGGGAACCGATCTGGGCTAAAGCCAACTCCATCAAATGGCTTGTTGGTAGTTAGTAATGAGGTTGGGAGATTGGGAACCGATCTGGGCTAAAGCCAACTCCATCAAATGGCTTGTTGGTAGTTAGTAATGAGGTTGGGAGATTGGGAACCGATCTGGGCTAAAGCCAACTCCATCAAATGGCTTGTTGGTAGTTAGGAATGAGGTTGGGAGATATGGGAACCGATCTGGGCTAAAGCCAACTCCATCAAATGGCTTGTTGGTAGTTAGGAATGAGGTTGGGAGATATGGGAACCGATCTGGGCTAAAGCCAACTTCATCAAATGGCTTGTTGGTAGTTAGGAATGAGGTTGGGAGATATGGGAACCGATCTGGGCTAAAGCCAACTCCATCAAATGGCTTGTTGGTAGTTAGGAATGAGGTTGGGAGATATGGGAACCGATCTGGGCTAAAGCCAACTCCATCAAATGGCTTGTTGGTAGTTAGGAATGAGGTTGGGAGATATGGGAACCGATCTGGGCTAAAGCCAACTCCATCAAATGGCTTGTTGGTAGTTAGGAATGAGGTTGGGAGATATGGGAACCGATCTGGGCTAAAGCCAACTTCATCAAATGGCTTGTTGGTAGTTAGGAATGAGGTTGGGAGATATGGGAACCGATCTGGGCTAAAGCCAACTCCATCAAATGGCTTGTTGGTAGTTAGGAATGAGGTTGGGAGATATGGGAACCGATCTGGGCTAAAGCCAACTCCATCAAATGGCTTGTTGGTAGTTAGGAATGAGGTTGGGAGATATGGGAACCGATCTGGGCTAAAGCCAAGCTCGTCAAATGGCTTGTTGGTAGTTAGGAATGAGGTTGGGAGATATGGGAACCGATCTGGGCTAAAGCCAAGCTCGTCAAATGGCTTGTTGGTAGTTAGTAATGAGGTTGGGAGATATGGGAACCGATCTGGGCTAAAGCCAACTCCATCAAATGGCTTGTTGGTAGTTAGGAATGAGGTTGGGAGATATGGGAACCGATCTGGGCTAAAGCCAACTTCATCAAATGGCTTGTTGGTAGTTAGGAATGAGGTTGGGAGATTGGGAACCGATCTGGGCTAAAGCCAACTCCATCAAATGGCTTGTTGGTAGTTAGGAATGAGGTTGGGAGATATGGGAACCGATCTGGGCTAAAGCCAACTTCATCAAATGGCTTGTTGGTAGTTAGGAATGAGGTTGGGAGATTGGGAACCGATCTGGGCTAAAGCCAACTTCGTAAAAGTGCTAAGTGGCAAGTAGTATTACAGAGAAAACAAATATCCTTTTTTATTTTGATTTACCAAGTCGTTGTCTGTCTGTGGGTCCCAGATGGGTTGTGGATTAAAGCTGTCGTTCTCAAGCCGGATTGGCAGGTTTTACTGTCTGGCTGCTCTGCTGAGGCCCCGAATTAAATTCCTTTCTATGATCGGCTTTATGGGGGTGATTACACAGGAAGTGCTAGTTCCCTTCAACTGCCCAATGGAAAGTGAGAGTCTACAGTAGTCCGACTGGAGTCTTACTGTGGGCTACTGAGCCAGCCTATAGAATGGTAGTCTAGACTCATCCTGCTCTCCCTCTGTATCATACTATAGCTGTACACAGAAATGTATAAATCATTTAAAAGTCCTTATATTATGCAAACCAGACAGCACATATGTTATTTTTTTACCTATAGCCAGGAGCACTCTCCAAAACGTATACATAATTTAAAAACGAAGCATTTCTGTTTAGTGAGTCCTCCAGATCAGAGGCAGTAGGGATGACCAGGGATGTTCTCTGTTTAGTGAGTCCTCCAGACCAGAGGCAGTAGGGATGACCAGGGATGTTCTCTGTTTAGTGAGTCCTCCAGATCAGAAGCAGTAGATGACCAGGGATGTTCTCTGTTTAGTGAGTCCTCCAGATCAGAGGCAGTAGGGACGACCAGGGATGTTCTCTGTTTAGTGAGTCCTCCAGATCAGAGGCATTAGGGACGACCAGGGATGTTCTCTGTTTAGTGAGTCCTCCAGATCAGAGGCAGTAGGGACGACCAGGGATGTTCTCTGTTTAGTGAGTCCTCCAGATCAGAGGCAGTAGGGATGACCAGGGATGTTCTCTGTTTAGTGAGTCCACCAGATCAGAGGCAGTAGGGATGACCAGGGATGTTCTCTGTTTAGTGAGTCCACCAGATCAGAGGCAGTAGGGATGACCAGGGATGTTCTCTGTTTAGTGAGTCCACCAGATCAGAGGCTATAGGGATGACCAGGGATGTTCTCTGTTTAGTGAGTCCTCCAGATCAGAGGCAGTAGGGATGACCAGGGATGTTCTCTGTTTAGTGAGTCCACCAGATCAGAGGCAGTAGGGATGTTTAGTGAGTCCTCCAGATCAGAGGCAGCAGAGATGACCAGGGATGTTCTCTGTTTAGTGAGTCCTCCAGATCAGAGGCAGTAGGGATGACCAGGGATGTTCTCTGTTTAGTGAGTCCACCAGATCAGAGGCAGTAGGGATGTTTAGTGAGTCCTCCAGATCAGAGGCAGTAGGGATGACCAGGGATGTTCTCTGTTTAGTGAGTCCTCCAGATCAGAGGCAGTAGGGATGACCAGGGATGTTCTCTGTTTAGTGAGTCCTCCAGATCAGAGGCAGTATGGATGACCAGGGATGTTCTCTGTTTAGTGAGTCTTCAAGATCAGAGGCAGTAGGGATGACCAGGGATGTTCTCTGCTTAGTGAGTCCTCCAGATCAGAGGCAGTAGGGATGACCAGGGATGTTCTCTGTTTAGTGAGTCCACCAGATCAGAGGCAGCAGGGATGACCAGGGATGTTCTCTGTTTAGTGAGTCTTCAAGATCAGAGGCAGTAGGGATGACCAGGGATGTTCTCTGCTTAGTGAGTCCTCCAGATCAGAGGCAGCAGGGATGACCAGGGATGTTCTCTGTTTAGTGAGTCCTCCAGATCAGAGGCAGTAGGGATGACCAGGGATGTTCTCTGTTTAGTGAGTCCTCCAGATCAGAGGCAGTAGGGATGACCAGGGATGTTCTCTGTTTAGTGAGTCCTCCAGATCAGAGGCAGCAGGGACGACCAGGGATGTTCTCTGTTTAGTGAGTCCTCCAGATCAGAGGCAGCAGGGATGACCAGGGATGTTCTCTGTTTAGTGAGTCCTCCAGATCAGAGGCAGCAGGGATGACCAGGGATGTTCTCTGTTTAGTGAGTCCACCAGATCAGAGGCAGCAGGGATGACCAGGGATGTTCTCTGTTTAGTGAGTCCACCAGATCAGAGGCAGTAGGGATGTTTAGTGAGTCCACCAGATCAGAGGCAGCAGGGATGTTCTCTGTTTAGTGAGTCCTCCAGATCAGAGGCAGCAGGGATGACCAGGGATGTTCTCTGTTTAGTGAGTCCTCCAGATCAGAGGCAGCAGGGATGACCAGGGATGTTCTCTGTTTAGTGAGTCCTCCAGATCAGAGGCAGCAGGGATGACCAGGGATGTTCTCTGTTTAGTGAGTCCTCCAGATCAGAGGCAGCAGGGACGACCAGGGATGTTCTCTGTTTAGTGAGCCCTCCAGATCAGAGGCAGCAGGGATGACCAGGGATGTTCTCTGTTTAGTGAGTCCTCCAGATCAGAGGCAGCAGGGATGACCAGGGATGTTCTCTGTTTAGTGAGTCCTCCAGATCAGAGGCAGCAGGGATGACCAGGGATGTTCTCTGTTTAGTGAGTCCTCCAGATCAGAGGCAGCAGGGAGGACCAGGGATGTTCTCTGTTTAGTGAGTCCTCCAGATCAGAGGCAGCAGGGACGACCAGGGATGTTCTCTGTTTAGTGAGCCCTCCAGATCAGAGGCAGCAGGGATGACCAGGGATGTTCTCTGCTTAGTGAGTCCTTCAGACCAGAGGCAGTAGGGATGACCAGGGATGTTCTCTGTTTAGTGAGTCCTCCAGATCAGAGGCAGTAGGGATGACCAGGGATGTTCTCTGTTTAGTGAGTCCTCCAGATCAGAGGCAGCAGGGATGTTTAGTGAGTCCTCCAGATCAGAGGCAGCAGGGATGTTCTCTGTTTAGTGAGTCCTCCAGATCAGAGGCAGTAGGGATGACCAGGGATGTTCTCTGTTTAGTGAGTCCTCCAGATCAGAGGCAGCAGGGACGACCAGGGATGTTCTCTGTTTAGTGAGTCCTCCAGATCAGAGGCAGCAGGGATGACCAGGGATGTTCTCTGTTTAGTGAGTCCTCCAGATCAGAGGCAGCAGGGAGGACCAGGGATGTTCTCTGTTTAGTGAGTCCTCCAGATCAGAGGCAGCAGGGAGGACCAGGGATGTTCTCTGTTTAGTGAGTCCTCCAGATCAGAGGCAGCAGGGATGACCAGGATGTTCTCTGTTTAGTGAGTCCTCCAGATCAGAGGCAGCAGGGATGACCAGGGATGTTCTCTGGTTAGTGAGTCCTCCAGATCAGAGGCAGTAGGGATGTTTAGTGAGTCCTCCAGATCAGAGGCAGTAGGGATGTTTAGTGAGTCCTCCAGATCAGAGGCAGTAGGGATGACCAGGGATGTTCTCTTGATAAATGTGTGAATTAGACCAAGTATTCAAAATGTAACGTGTACTTTTGGGTGTCCTGAGAAAATGTATGGGAGTTAAAAGTAAATTATTTTCATTAGACATTTTCTGAAGTAAAAGTAGTCAAAATATAAATAGTAAAGTAAGATACCCCCCCCCCCCCCCCCCAAAAAAAACTCCTTAAGTAGTACTTTAAAGTATTTTCTACTTAAGTACTTTACACCACTGCGTACAATTGCCATAAAATAAATATGCAGCTCCAAAAATTGTTTGGTGATCAAGAATATTAACTGTTACATTGAAAGCTCGCCAGCGATGGGGCAACAATTACTAACATAGGCCTACTGGTGTTTTTGGTATGTATCAAATGATTGACATTGATCATTTACTTAATGTATGACGCTTCCATTTGGAATTCGTTGTTATTACATTTGATTATTACTGAGGTGAAGACGCGTCACAGGCGCGCGGCTCTTCACTTCTGCTCGCCAAACTTCCCGCCAAGTGGAGTGATTTATTTATGTGTGTCTTATTGAAATGTTTGCCGTTGCTTTGACACATTTAAAAAGCATAGGCCATATGTCGTAAATATATATTCCATATAATACTACAATAATTGCTAGCGTTTAATCACTCCATCCCGTACCGTTTATTGCAACATGTCCACATTGTATGTTTCATGTTTGATAGGCTTGCTACATTACATTATTTTTTTTTTAGCCAACCATTTCTTACTCAGTGGACATGAACATTCTCAAGACTCATGAGGTAGAAGTTCTGTTAATTTAATTCAATGTCTGGTTTCGTTTGTTCACATTTCCAGGGTTATGTCTGCGTTCCGTGTGTCTGCGTTCCGTGTGTCCCTGCGGCGCGTAGAGGACCGTGCGCGTCTCAGTGCGTATAGAAATAGGCTACGTGGCCTGCGCAACACGCTTTGGAGTCAGAACGTTGAATAGGAGAAAAATGATTGTTCCGTGTATGCATGGTGTTGAAATATCATTAATAATCATCATATCTGATTAAGAGGAATGTACCAATGGATGTGGAAATGGGCTTTTACATTGTAAAATCAGTTTATTGGTTATAAGTTCCAGTCGCTGCAACAAACACTCAAACTGGACAATTTTATCTCAATCTCTCCAGTCAAAGACTCAATCATGGACACTCTTACTGACAGTTTTCGTCTGCTTCTCGTGCTGCATTGTTGTCTCTACCTTCTTGTCCTTTGTGCTGTTGTCTGTGCCCAACAATGGCTGTACCATGTTTTGTGCTGTTACCGTGTTGTGTTGCTACCATGCTGTGTTGTCATGTGTTGCTACTATGCTGTGTTGTCATGTGTTGCTACCATGCTGTGTTGTCATGTGTTGCTACCATGCTGTGTTGTCATGTGTTGCTACCATGCTGTGTTGTCATGTGTTGCTACCATGCTGTGTTGTCATGTGTTGCTACCATGCTGTGTTGTCATGTGTTGCTACCATGCTGTGTTGTCATGTTGTGTTGCTACCATGCTGTGTTGTCATGTTGTGTTGCTACCATGCTGTGTTGTCATGTGTTGCTACCATGCTGTGTTGTCATGTGTTGCTACCATGCTGTGTTGTCATGTGTTGCTACCATGCTGTGTTGTCATGTTGTGTTGCTACCATGCTGTGTTGTCATGTGTTGCTACCATGCTGTGTTGTCATGTGTTGCTACCATGCTGTGTTGTCATGTGTTGCTACCATGCTGTGTTGTCATGTGTTGCTACCATGCTGTGTTGTCATGTGTTGCTACCATGCTGTGTTGTCATGTTGTGTTGCTACCATGCTGTGTTGTCATGTTGTGTTGCTACCATGCTGTGTTGTCATGTGTTGCTACCACGTTATTGTCGTGTTGTGTTGCTACCATGCTGTGTTGTCATGTGTTGCTACCATGCTGTGTTGTCATGTGTTGCTACCATGCTGTGTTGTCATGTTGTGTTGCTACCATGCTGTGTTGTCATGTGTTGCTACCATGCTGTGTTGTCATGTTGTGTTGCTACCATGCTGTGTTGTCATGTTGTGTTGCTACCATGCTGTGTTGTCATGTTGTGTTGCTACCATGCTGTGTTGTCATGTGTTGCTACCACGTTGTTGTCGTGTTGTGTTGCTACCATGCTGTGTTGTCATGTGTTGCTACCATGCTGTGTTGTCATGTGTTGCTACCATGCTGTGTTGTCATGTGTTGCTACCATGCTGTGTTGTCATGTTGTGTTGCTACCATGCTGTGTTGTCATGTTGTGTTGCTACCATGCTGTGTTGTCATGTGTTGCTACCATGCTGTGTTGTCATGTGTTGCTACCATGCTGTGTTGTCATGTGTTGCTACCATGCTGTGTTGTCATGTTGTGTTGCTACCATGCTGTGTTGTCATGTGTTGCTACCATGCTGTGTTGTCATGTGTTGCTACCATGCTGTTGTCATGTGTTGCTACCATGCTGTGTTGTCATGTGTTGCTACCATGCTGTGTTGTCATGTGTTGCTACCATGCTGTGTTGTCATGTTGTGTTGCTACCATGCTGTGTTGTCATGTTGTGTTGCTACCATGCTGTGTTGTCATGTGTTGCTACCACGTTATTGTCGTGTTGTGTTGCTACCATGCTGTGTTGTCATGTGTTGCTACCATGCTGTGTTGTCATGTGTTGCTACCATGCTGTGTTGTCATGTTGTGTTGCTACCATGCTGTGTTGTCATGTGTTGCTACCATGCTGTGTTGTCATGTTGTGTTGCTACCATGCTGTGTTGTCATGTTGTGTTGCTACCATGCTGTGTTGTCATGTTGTGTTGCTACCATGCTGTGTTGTCATGTGTTGCTACCACGTTGTTGTCGTGTTGTGTTGCTACCATGCTGTGTTGTCATGTGTTGCTACCATGCTGTGTTGTCATGTGTTGCTACCATGCTGTGTTGTCATGTGTTGCTACCATGCTGTGTTGTCATGTTGTGTTGCTACCATGCTGTGTTGTCATGTGTTGCTACCATGCTGTGTTGTCATGTGTTGCTACCATGCTGTGTTGTCATGTGTTGCTACCATGCTGTGTTGTCATGTGTTGCTACCATGCTGTGTTGTCATGTTGTGTTGCTACCATGCTGTGTTGTCATGTGTTGCTACCACGTTGTTGTCGTGTTGTGTTGCTACCATGCTGTGTTGTCATGTGTTGCTACCATGCTGTGTTGTCATGTGTTGCTACCATGCTGTGTTGTCATGTGTTGCTACCATGCTGTGTTGTCATGTGTTGCTACCATGCTGTTGTTGTCTTATGTCGCTCTTTATGTAGTGTTGCGTTGTCTCTCTTGTCATGATGTGTGTTTTGTCCTATATTTATATTTTATTAATTTATTTTAATCCCAGGCCCCCGTCCCCGCAGGAGGCCTTTTGTTGGGCCTTCATTGTGAATAAGTAATTTGTTCTTAACTGACTTGCCCAGTTAAATAAAGGTAAAAAAAATGTTTTTTAAACTGTATGGTCCTGGGGGCAAGTGCTTATATTATGTAGGTCTCTACCTGTTAGATTATATTTGGTTTCTCAAGGGGAGGCTGTACTGTCTGGCCCTCTACCTGTGTCTATTCAGATAAGACAGTGTAGGCCTGATACAGTCTGGCCCTCTACCTGTGTCTGTTCAGATAAGACAGTGTAGGCCTGATACAGTCTGGCCCTCTACCTGTGTCTGTTCAGATAAGACAGTGTAGGCCTGATACAGTCTGGCCCTCTACCTGTGTCTGTTCAGATAAGACAGTGTAGGCCTGATACAGTCTGGCCCTCTACCTGTGTCTGTTCAGATAAGACAGTGTAGGCCTGATACAGTCTGGCCCTCTACCTGTGTCTGTTCAGATAAGACAGTGTAGGCCTGATACAGTCTGGCCCTCTACCTGTGTCTGTTCAGATAAGACAGTGTAGGCCTGATACAGTCCTATTTCTTTTGGACTCGTGTCTATTTGGTCAATCTACTTGTATATTTTGTATTATAAACTGGGTGGTTCGAGCCCTGAATACTGATTGGCTGAAAGCCGTGGTATATCAGACCGTATATACCATGGGTATGACAAAACATGTATTTTTACCACTCTAATTACGTTGGTCACCAGTTTATAATAGCAATAAGGCATCATTGTGGGTTTGTGGTATATGGCCAATATACTACGGCTAAGGGCTGTGTCCTATCACTCCACGTTGCATTGTGCATAATAACAGCCCTTAGCTGTGGTATATTGGCCATATACCACACCCCCCCGGGCCTTATTGTTTAACGATATGGCGATTTCACCATTGGATCACCAAGATCTGTAAATAAATGTACACTCTGAGCACGTCAACCTGCCTTGCCTTCTGCTGGTGTCGTGCCCTTAACAGCTGCTACAAGGGCCCTATGTTACAATTACATCATCAAAATGGGTTGTAGGCGAAATCATGAAAAGGGCTGTCTGGTAGCCTCAATAAATAGACAACCATTTGTAGTTCCACAAGTCGGTTCCTGTATAGATGCATATTTTTTTTAACTTGTGACTCCACTTGACTTGCTCTTAGAATGCACGACTTGTACTCGACTCGGGTTTTACTTGACTTTGTGACTCGAATAATAGGGACATGGTCTCGTCTCTGTCTCTCTCTCTCTGTATCCGTCTTTGAGGTAGGAATTTGATGAATTCTGAGAGCAGAAAATGGAATGTAGGCTAAATCAAAACGAACTAACAGGTCCCATACCATATCTCTTAAGGCGTTTACCACAGACAGACAGAGCAGAGATGTTCTCCTAGATACTGTACCTCTGGAACATAAAACTCTGTAAGTCTGTCCTTCAAAGAGGATCTCTTTATGATGTTATAATAGGATCTCTTTATGAAGTTATAATAGGATCTCTTTAGGATGTTATAATAGGATCTCTTTAGGATGTTATAATAGGATCTCTTTAGGATGTTATAATAGGATCTCTTTATGAAGTTATAATAGGATCTCTTTATGAAGTTATAATAGGATCTTTATCTCAGGATTATAATTGGAATTTTATTCTAGGTGAGGCTTATAATGGGATCTTTATTCTAGGTGAGGGTTATAATAGGATCTTTATTCTAGGTGAGGTTAAACAGGATCTTTATTCTAGGTGAGGGTTATAATAGGATCTTTATTCTAGGTGAGGGTTATAACAGGATCTTTATTCTAGGTGAGGGTTATAATAGGATCTTTATTCTAGGTGAGGTTAAACAGGATCTTTATACTAGGTGAGGGTTATAACATGATCTTTATTCTAGGTGAGGGTTATAACAGGATCTTTATTCTAGGTGAGGGTTATAACATGATCTTTATTTTAGGTGAGGGTATAACATGATCTTTATTCTAGGTGATGGTATAACAGGATCTTTATTCTAGTTTAGGTTTCTAATTGGTTCTTTATCTCAGGTGATGGTGTTAATTGGATATTTATCTCAGGTGATGGTTGTAATTGGATCTTTATCTCAGGTGATGGTTGTAATTGGTTCTTTATCTCAGGTGATGGTGTTAATTGGATCTTTATCTCAGGTGATGGTTGTAATTGGTTCTTTATCTCAGGTGATGGTTGTAATTTGTTCTATATCTCAGGTGATGGTTGTAATTTGTTCTATATCTCAGGTGATGGTTGTAATTTGTTCTATATCTCAGGTGATGGTTGCAATTGGTTGTTTATCGCGGGTGATGGTTGTAATTGGATCTTTATCTCAGGTGATGGTTGTAATTGGTTCTTTATCTCAGGTGATGGTTGTAATTGTTTCTTTTTCTCAGGTGATGGTTGTAATTTGTTCTATATCTCAGGTGATGGTTGCAATTGGTTGTTTATCGCGGGTGATGGTGGGCCATAACTCCCATTATGAATCATCCCAAATGGCACCCTATTCTCTATTTAGTGCACTACTTTTGTCCAGGGCCCTATTCCCTATTTAGTGCACTACTTTTGTCCAGGGTCCTATTCCCTATTTAGTGCACTACTTTTGTCCAGGGCCCACAGGGACTCAGCCTATGAATCATCCCACGATCTTCTCTTCTACATTTACTCCTCCTCTGAACCTGTAGATGTTGTTAGATTGTTGGGGTAGAGCCTACATTAGAGTTTTGTGCTACTGTGTTGTGTTGGATGGATAATATACATTCTACAGTGAATGGTTGCAATTGGGTTGTTGTTTTAACAGTGTCCACTAGGTGGCACTAACAGATGGTCATTCACAGATACTGCTGCTGAGTCGCCAACAGTCGTCTCCCACTCAGGTTTTTGCTCTAGTTAAACTGTAAAGAGAACAAACTGCTCAAACAACACAAACAATGATCATTAATAATAATAATAATAATAATTATCCAATGAACTCTTTCAAGAAATTGCTTTTGTCTCAAAAGTTGTTGCTGCACTGACTGTTATTGTAAACATGTCCACCAAACAGTTCTTAATGATTGCTGGGCTATTTGGGTCATACATTTGTTAACTTATACTGTTCTGTTAAATTAAACCCATTTTTCCCCCGGCTGGCTTTAATGTACTGTAAAGAGTGAGAGTTATGAATGATGCCACTGTCCCTGGAACCTCGGCCATGGAATCTGAGGAATGCATACCCAGACTGCTTTGGTTAAAGACGTAGTGAAGGGAGACACTGGCGGTGTAGTAGTAGAGACCTGTAGATCTGTGTATAGAACAGTAGAAGGTGATTGGGGGGGGGGGAAATGGTCAAGAATCCATTGGAAATGGGTACAGTATATACCAGTAGAAACCAAGGTGGTTGACAATAGCAGAGGCCAGTAGAAAACCAGTTGAATTGTGGGTAAGACTACTTAAAGCCTGCAGGTATAATAATTGATTACTTGTTATAAGCATATGAGTCTTTATAATGTCTTATTATAAGCTTTATAAGAGATTATGAGGTCAGGCTCAGGCCACAGACATGAATCTAAGAAAACAATAGATGGGTTGAATGAGATGGTCAGTCTCTGAGAAAGATGAGACCTGCCACTGAATAGGGGATGTTACATTAGGAATGTCACCGAATAAGGGATGTTACAATAGGAATGTCACTGAATAGGGGATGTTACATTAGGAATGTCACTGAATAGGGGATGTTACAATATGAATGTCACTGAATAGGGGATGTTACAATATGAATGTCACTGAATAGGGGATGTTACATTAGGAATGTCACTGAATTGGGGATGGTACAATATGAATGTCACTGAATAGGGGATGTTACATTAGGAATGTCACACTGAATAGGGGATGTTACAATAGGAATGTCACTGAATAGGGGATGTTACATTAGGAATGTCACTGAATAGGGGATGTTACAATAGGAATGTCACTGAATAGGGGATGTTACATTAGGAATGTCACTGAATAGGGGATGTTACATTAGGAATGTCACTGAATAGGGGATGTTACAATAGGAATGTCACTGAATAGGGGATGTTACATTAGGAATGTCACTGAATGGGGGATGTTACAATAGGAATGTCACTGAATAGGGGATGTTACAATAGGAATGTCACTGAATAGGGTATGTTACATTAGGAATGTCACACTGAATAGGGGATGTTACATTAGGAATGTCACTGAATAGGGGATGTTACATTAGGAATGTCACACTGAATAGGGGATGTTACAATAGGAATGTCACTGAATAGGGGATGTTACATTAGGAATGTCACTGAATAGGGGATGTTACAATAGGAATGTCACTGAATAGGGGATGTTACATTAGGAATGTCACACTGAATAGGGGATGTTACATTAGGAATGTCACTGAATTGGGGATGGTACAATATGAATGTCACTGAATAGGGGATGTTACATTAGGAATGTCACACTGAATAGGGGATGTTACAATAGGAATGTCACTGAATAGGGGATGTTACATTAGGAATGTCACTGAATAGGGGATGTTACAATAGGAATGTCACTGAATAGGGGATGTTACATTAGGAATGTCACTGAATAGGGGATGTTACATTAGGAATGTCACTGAATAGGGGATGTTACAATAGGAATGTCACTGAATAGGGGATGTTACATTAGGAATGTCACTGAATGGGGGATGTTACAATAGGAATGTCACTGAATAGGGGATGTTACAATAGGAATGTCACTGAATAGGGTATGTTACATTAGGAATGTCACACTGAATAGGGGATGTTACATTAGGAATGTCACTGAATAGGGGATGTTACATTAGGAATGTCACACTGAATAGGGGATGTTACAATAGGAATGTCACTGAATAGGGGATGTTACATTAGGAATGTCACTGAATAGGGGATGTTACAATAGGAATGTCACTGAATAGGGGATGTTACATTAGGAATGTCACACTGAATAGGGGATGTTACATTAGGAATGTCACTGAATAGGGGATGTTACATTAGGAATGTCACACTGAATAGGGGATGTTACAATAGGAATGTCACTGAGTAGGGGATGTTACATTAGGAATGTCACTGAATAGGGGATGTTACAATAGGAATGTCACTGAATAGGGGATGTTACATTAGGAATGTCACTGAATAGGGGATGTTACAGTAGGAATGTCACTGAATAGGGGATGTTACATTAGGAATATTTATTATGTGGACAGGACATTATGACGGGGTCATGTTGAGGGGGGAGGTGAAAATAGACAGTTCTATTATATTTGAAAGAGTTGCTGTTTAGCTGGTCCTGAGTTGGTGTTTGGCTGTACATCCCTCAGTAATCTGTCTCTGAAACTCAGTCATAACAAACCTATATGGTCAGAAATGGATTTTGATTGCCCCTCCCACGTTTACTATTAATTAGGTGTGTTATCAGCAGATCATCGGAGACATCTGTCTGTGACAGAACACCCGAGGGGTATACTACGTAGGAAGCTAGATCTACTCTAGGGTTTCTAACGCTAGCCAACTTCAGTTAGCTTCACATTCCAGGTCAGGCTTCATCCGTACTATGACGGTGGATATTGCACGTCCGACCTGCTCCTAACTCTAGCAGGCTTGTAACTGCGTGCGCATGTCGAAACACCGAACCGAAACACCATGTCGAAACACCGAACCGAAACACCATGCTGAAACACCGAACCGAAACACCATGTCGAAACACCGAACCGAAACACCATGCTGAAACACCAAACCGAAACACCGAACCGAAACACCGAACCGAAACACCATGCTGAAACACCGATCCATGGATGAGTCAATGCCACATTTTCATTTGTACCATGAATGAGGTTATCTTGCCAATTCATCAGTCTGTGGTGTGAAATAGACATGTAGAAGTGCTGTCTATTACGTTGGTGTGCTTATCAATGAACAAGCACCTTTTTTGCCCCAGTCCTATGATAAAATAATTGTTAAGTCGTACAAAAGTATTCCTGTGCGTGAAGTTTCAAATGCATTTGTTATTACTAAATGTGTAATGTGATAGGTATTTTACTCTTTTCTAACACACAAAAACGCATTTCATAAATAAAATATTTAATCCGTTGTTTTCCTAAAATGGACGATGATGGAATCTTTGTGATCCTAGATCAGAACTCCTACCCTGAGGCACTCTGGGAATACGGGCCCTGATGAGCTTCCTCCACCTTCTGTCCTCCTGTCCTGAGGGGTATACTACGTAGGAAGCTAGATCTACTCTGGGGTTTCTAATGCTAGCCAGCTTCAGTTAGCTTCACATTCCAGCTCATGCTTCATCCGTACTACGACGGTAGAAATTGCTCGTCCGCCTGCCACTAACTCTAGCAGGCTTGTAACTGTGCATGTGCACATGTGGGTAGTCGAACGCTGAACTCTTCATTGACACAATGCTGAAACATTCATGGGCCAGTCACTGCCACATTTTCATTTGTGCCATAATCAAAATAGTATTTTAGAAGTGCTGTCTTAATTGAATTATTTATCGTTAATACCTTTTTTTCCCCCACTATTGATCAAATAATTGAATTTTTTCTTGAACCTTTCTTTAACTAGGCCAAGTCAGATGAGAACAAATTCTTATTTATAATGACGGCCTACCGGGGAACATGGGGGTTAATTGCCTTGTACAGATGCAGAATTACAGATTTTTACCTTGTCAGCTTGGGGATTCAATCTAGCAACCTTTCAGTTACTAGTCCAACACTCTAACCACTAGGCTACCTGCTGGTTACTAGTCCAACACTAACCACTAGGCTACCTGCTGGTTACTAGTCCAACGCTCTAACCACTAGGCTACCTGCTGGCTACTAGTCCAACACTCTAACCACTAGGCTACCTGCTGGTTACTAGTCCAACCCTCTAACCACTAGGCTACCTGCTGGTTACTAGTCCAACGCTCTAACCACTAGGCTACCTGCTGGTTACTAGTCCAACACTCTAACCACTAGGTTACCTGCTGGTTACTAGTCCAACGCTCTAACCACTAGGCTACCTGCTGGTTACTAGTCCAACACTTTAACCACTAGGCTACCTGCTGGTTACTAGTCCAACACTCTAACCACTAGGCTACCTGCTGGTTACTAGTCCAACACTAACCACTAGGCTACCTGCTGGTTACTAGTCCAACGCTCTAACCACTAGGCTACCTGCTGGCTACTAGTCCAACACTCTAACCACTAGGCTACCTGCTGGTTACTAGTCCAACCCTCTAACCACTAGGCTACCTGCTGGTTACTAGTCCAACGCTCTAACCACTAGGCTACCTGCTGGTTACTAGTCCAACACTCTAACCACTAGGTTACCTGCTGGTTACTAGTCCAACGCTCCAACCACTAGGCTACCTGCTGGTTACTAGTCCAACACTTTAACCACTAGGCTACCTGCTGGTTACTAGTCCAACACTCTAACCACTAGGCTACCTGCTGGTTACTAGTCCAAAACTCTAACCTCTAGGCTACCTGCTGGTTACTAGTCCAACACTCTAACCTCTAGGCTACCTGCTGGTTACTAGTCCAACGCTCTAACCACTAGGCTACCTGCTGGTTACTAGTCCAACGCTCTAACCACTAGGCTACCTGCTGGTTACTGGCCCAACACTCTAACCACTAGGCTACCTACTGGTTACTAGTCCAACACTCTAACCACTAGACTACCTGCCTCTAACCACTAGGCTACCTGCTGGTTACTAGTCCAATGCTCTAACCAATAGGCTACCTGCTGGTTACTAGTCCAACACTCTAACCACTAGGCTACCTGCTGGTTACTAGTCCAAGACTCTAACCACTAGGCTACCTGCTGGCTACTAGTCCAACACTCTAACCACTAGGCTACCTGCTGGTTACTAGTCCAACACTAACCACTAGGCTACCTGCTGGTTACTAGTCCAACGCTCTAACCACTAGGCTACCTGCTGGTTACCAGTCCAACACTAACCACTAGGCTACCTGCTGGTTACTAGTCCAATGCTCTAAACCACTAGGCTACCTGCTGGTTACTAGTCCAACGCTCTAACCACTAGGCTACCTGCTGGTTACTGGCCCAACACTCTAACCACTAGACTACCTGCTGGTTACTAGTCCAACACTAACCACTAGGCTACCTGCTGGTTACTAGTCCAACGCTCTAACCACTAGGCTACCTGCTGGTTACCAGTCCAACACTAACCACTAGGCTACCTGCTGGTTACTAGTCCAATGCTCTAAACCACTAGGCTACCTGCTGGTTACTAGTCCAACGCTCTAACCACTAGGCTACCTGCTGGTTACTGGCCCAACACTCTAACCACTAGGCTACCTGCTGGTTACTAGTCCAACACTAACCATTAGGCTACCTGCTGGTTACTAGTCCAATGCTCTAACCACTAGGCTACCTGCTGGTTACCAGTCCAACACTAACCACTAGGCTACCTGCTGGTTACTAGTCCAATGCTCTAAACCACTAGGCTACCTGCTGGTTACTAGTCCAACGCTCTAACCACTAGGCTACCTGCTGGTTACTAGTCCAACACTAACCACTAGGCCTGCTGCCCCAAAGTCATATTACGTCATACAAAAAAGTATTACTGCACATGAAGTTTAAAATGCATTCTGTCATTACTAAATGTGTACTCAGTATTAAACCTTGCTAACTCCCCTACATACTGGTCTTGGCTAGAAAGAAAACAACTGTTTGGGGGAGGGTCTCTTCTGCAGTGTTCAACCAATCCAGAAATTGTGGAGGAGGAGTTAAGGTCCAAAAGCAGAATTCCGGGTCACAGGCTCTTTTTTCATTTCCTCTGAAAACCGGAACATCCGGTTATGGAGGACTGGCAGAGACTAGTATTTAAATGATCAATTTCATTGGTCTGCAACACCTTCATTGCTCTGACAGGGGGCAGTATAGGTTCAGACCAGACAGAGGTATAGATAGACAGTAGTAGCGTGTGACTCTAGCGCTATAATCAAAGATTTGTATATTCTTTCTACTATAACTTAAATATAGGATTAGACATTTGGTTACACAGAATCATACAGTAATTTCTCAAAAGCCATATACTAATGAGTTTTGATTCAGTGAAGGACTGGAGCCTGTTCTAAAAGCCTATCACAAAGTGGTTTTAAAAAGCAGAGCATTTTTTTGATGACAATCTAAGTGTGACCATTTCTACAAGAAATGTAACATATTTTTGTCAGCATTTCCATAAATGCATTCATCGCCAAAACCTCTATTTTCCTGATATGCTGGATTACAATATTATGGCGTGGGCAGAAGGGAAGAGACACGCTCTGGTGCTCAAGTGAGCAGCAAGTGATTGGAGTGGTGGGTAGGGTGGGAGCAGAGGCGGAACCAAGCAGCAAGTGATTGAAGTAGTGCTGAGTAGCGTAGGCAGGAGTGGGGACGGGACACGGAGGGAACCGCGCACACGGCGCAACCCAGGCAGTTCAGACTAGTGATGGGCATTCCCAGTCTTTTTGGTGAGGTTTGGCTCCGTTCACGTTAAAGAGCCGGCTCATTTGGCTTCCGAACGGCTCTTCCTTAAAAATGCTTTAATTTTGGGGGGGCAAATCTCCAATGTAAAGCCCTGGAGGTAGGCTACCATTATGTTAGATCGTGAAATGCGCGTTCAAATACATGTTTATCTGGCCTGCAAGAAAAGTTTTTTTTTAACACTGAAACAAATCAGCGTGGACCAGATTGACGTGCTCTCCCTAATATTTATTGTTTCTGCAGTGAGGATTCACCCTCTTTAAATGTTGTAATTTATCTGCAGAAAAACGTTGTTTTGAGCTCAAAAAGCAGTAGTAGCAGTATTCAAATCAGGGAGCCAAACGAACAGCTCTTTCACTGATGCGAATCGTCTCCCACTTAAAAGATCCGTTCAAAAAGAGCCGTTCGTTCGCGAACGACCCATCACTCGTTCGCGAACGACCCATCACTCGTTCAGACCCCAATGATATGATATTATTGCCTCCGCGCGTAAACCGTCGTTGGATTCAGATGACACCCGCGACACCGGTTTTTATCCTGGACACCTGCGGACAGCTGAAGCGGAGACGATCATTCGTTGAATGAATAGGACGGATGCGTTTAACCAGCAGTGAAACTACAATTTTCAAGAACTAGGAGCGCTCATAGTAAACTGTTAAAACAAGGAACAGTTTATCAGGATAAGATAGAAGAATGATTCATTTTTTGGAAACATTGTAACTAACGACCGGTTACATTGTCCTGCTGCTTGAATGCCAACCGGTGATTAAACAAATTACCGAACGAAACTCCTGGGAACGCGCGTCAACTCGGATGAAGCCCGTGTGCCGCTGGGCGTCAAGCATGCAGAGGAAACAACGTGGCTAAAATGGGCTTTAAGTAAGAACTTCAGGTATGGTCTATTTCCCTTTGCCTTTCACATATTGCCCCGCTATTGTTATTTACTGCTGCTCTTTAATTATACAGTGGGGCAAAAAAGTATTTAGTCATCCACCAATTGTGCAAGTTCTCCCACTTAAAAAGATGAGAGAGGGCTGTAATTTTCATCATAGGTACACTTCATCTATGACAGACCAAATGAGGGGGAAAAAATCCAGAAAATCACATTGTAGGATTTTTTATGAATTTATTTGCAAATTATGGTGGAAAATAAGTATTTGGTCAATAACAAAAGTTTATCTCAATACTTTGTTATATACCCTTTGTTGGCAATGACAAAGATCAAACGTTTTCACACACAAAGGCTTTCACACACTGTTGCTGGTATTTTGGCCCATTCCTCCATGCAGATCTCCTCTAGAGCAGTGATGTTTTGGGGCTGTTGCTGGGCAACACAGACTTTCAACTCCCTCCAAAGATTTTCAATGGGCTTGAGATCTGGAGACTGGCTAGGCCACTCCAGGACCTTGAAATGCTTCTTATGAAGCCACTCCTTCATTGCCCGGGCGGTGTGTTTGGAATCATTGTCATGCTGAAAGACCCAGCCACGTTTCATCTTCAATGCCCTTGCTGATGGAAGGAGGTTTTCACTCAAAATCTCACGATATATGGCCCCATTCATTCTTTCCTTTACACGGATCAGTCGTCCTGGTCCCTTTGCAGAAAAACAGCCCCAAAGCATGATGTTTCCACCCCCATGCTTCACAATAGGTATGGTGTTCTTTGGATGCAACTCAGCATTCTTTGTCCTCCAAACACGACGAGTTGAGTTTTTACCAAAAAGTTATATTTTGGTTTCATCTGACCATATGACATTCTCCCAATCTTTCTTCTTCTGGATCATCCAAATGCTCTCTAGCAAACTTCAGACGGGCCGGGACATGTACTGGCTTAAGCAGGGCTTGCACCAGCAAGTCTGGCACTGCAGGATTTGAGTCCCAGGCAGCGTAGTGTGTTACTGATGGTAGGCTTTGTTACTTTGGTCCCAGCTCTCTGCAGGTCATTCACTAGGTCCCCCCGTGTGATTCTGGGATTTTGACCCCACGGGGTGAGATCTTGCGTGGAGCCCCAGATCGAGGGAGTTTATCAGTGGTCTTGTATGTCTTCCATTTCCTAATAATTGCTCCCACAGTTGATTTCTTCAAACCAAGCTACTTATCTATTGCAGATTCAGTCTTCCCAGCCTGGTGCAGGTCTACAATTTTGTTTCTGGTGTCCTTTGACAGCTCTTTGGTCTTGACCATAGTGGAGTTTGTAGTGTGACTGTTTGAGGTTGTGGACAGGTGTCTTTTATACTGATAACAAGTTCAAACAGGTGCCATTAATACAGGTAACGAGTGGAGGACAGAGGAGCCTCTTAAAGAAGAAGTTACAGGTCTGTGAGAGCCATAAATCTTGCTTGTTTGTAGGTGACCAAATACTTATTTTCCACCATAATTTGCAAATAAATTCATTAAAAATCCTACAATGTGATTTTCTGGATCTGTTTTCGTATTTTGTCTTTCATAGTTGAAGTGGACCTATGATGAAAATTACAGGCCTCTCTCATCTTTTTAAGTGGGAGAACTTGCACAATTGGTGGCTGACTAAATACTTTTTTGCCCCACTGTATATATGGGAGTATTTTCTTAAAACTGCATTGTTGGTTAAGGGCTTGTAAGTAAGCATTTCACTGTAAGGTCTACTACACCTGTTGTATTCAGCATTTCACTGTAAGGTCTACTACACCTGTTGTATTCAGCATTTCACTGTGAGGTCTACTACACCTGTTGTATCCAGCATTTCACTGTAAGATCTACTACACCTGTTGTATTCAGCATTTCACTGTAAGGTCTACTACACCTGTTGTATTCAGCATTTCACTGTAAGGTCTACTACACCTGTTGTATTCAGCATTTCACTGTGAGGTCTACTACACCTGTTGTATTCAGCATTTCACTGTGAGGTCTACTACACCTGTTGTATTCAGCATTTCACTGTGAGCTCTACTACACCTGTTGTATTCAGCATTTCACTGTGAGCTCTACTACACCTGTTGTATTCAGCATTTCACTGTGAGCTCTACTACACCTGTTGTATTCAGCATTTCACTGTGAGCTCTACTACACCTGTTGTATTCAGCATTTCACTGTGAGCTCTACTACACCTGTTGTATTCAGCATTTCACTGTGAGCTCTACTACACCTGTTGTATTCAGCATTTCACTGTGAGCTCTACTACACCTGTTGTATTCAGCATTTCACTGTGAGGTCTACTACACCTGTTGTATTCAGCATTTCACTGTGAGGTCTACTACACCTGTTGTATTCAGCATTTCACTGTGAGGTCTACTACACCTGTTGTATTCAGCATTTCACTGTGAGGTCTACTACACCTGTTGTATTCAGCATTTCACTGTGAGGTCTACTACACCTGTTGTATTCAGCATTTCACTGTGAGGTCTACTACACCTGTTGTATTCAGCATTTCACTGTGAGGTCTACTACACCTGTTGTATTCAGCATTTCACTGTGAGGTCTACTACACCTGTTGTATTCAGCATTTCACTGTGAGGTCTACTACACCTGTTGTATTCAGCATTTCACTGTGAGGTCTACTACACCTGTTGTATTCAGCATTTCACTGTGAGGTCTACTACACCTGTTGTATTCAGCATTTCACTGTGAGGTCTACCTACACCTGTTGTATTCAGCATTTCACTGTGAGGTCTACCTACACCTGTTGTATTCAGCATTTCACTGTGAGGTCTACCTACACCTGTTGTATTCAGCATTTCACTGTAAGGTCTACTACACCTGTTGTATTCAGCATTTCACTGTGAGGTCTACCTACACCTGTTGTATTCAGCACATGTGACTAATAACATTTGATTTTATCTCGGGTGACCAGCATCACATTCAGTTCTATTTTCTCTGCCTTGTTTTGAATGTATTTTTACACATATAAACCTTTTATGCATGGCATATCTGTTGACTATAGTTTCTGCGAATAAATCTCACTCACTCTGCATCAGCAGAGAACCGGTCCCTATAACAAATGAACACCTCAGTGTGGATTTAAACTCCTCAAAGGCTCTGGTCTATCAGGCTGTATAGTGATCTCATCTGTAGTGAACGGCTCTGGTCTATCAGGCTGTATAGTGATCTCATCTGTAGTGAACGGCTCTGGTCTATCAGGCTGTATAGTGATCTCATCTGCAGTGAACAGCTCTGGTCTATCAGGCTGTATAGTGATCTCATCTGCACTGAACGGCTCTGGTCTATCAGGCTGTATAGTGATCTCATCTGTAGTGAACGTCTCTGGTGTATCAGGCTGTATAGTGATCTCATCTGCAGTGAACAGCTCTGGTCTATCAGGCTGTATAGTGATCTCATCTGCAGTGAACAGCTCTGGTGTATCAGGCTGTATAGTGATCTCATCTGCAGTGAACGGCTCTGGTGTATCAGGCTGTATAGTGATCTCATCTGTAGTGAACGGCTCTGGTGTATCAGGCTGTATAGTGATCTCATCTGCAGTGAAAGGGCAGGAAAGGTGGGGTGATATTGATTGACATCACTTTATGGGGATAAACAGATTATCCCATTGGAGAATATTGAACGAGAGCTCCTAATGGCACTAAACATCGGATTTTTGCAGGGATCTTTTTTTTGTGCCTAAAATTAAAATAAATAATGTTCAGAATTGATCAAAGGGCCATTCTAAATTGATAAACGGTCTGGATCTGGGCCCAGATTCACAAACGCTTTTTTAAGAGGTATTGAAGGAATTTGATTCCTCTGTTTTAATTCCCAATTAAAATGAAACACTCTGTCAATTCATAAGAATTTGTATGACCCTTATTTTATAGAAATGGACAGAGCCCAGTCTTAAAGTCAAGTAACAGCCTTTATTCACGAGAGTACTAAATACGATACAGTTTACCACAGGTTATAAACTGAAAATGACGTCATTAGTTCCAACACCAACCCGTGCCATCTCCGTTTCCAGTACAAAGGCTGTATCTCAAGCCTTCCCACATCCGTCTCCCTACCAATTTAATATAATTTACGAGTCAAGGTTTTCTTGTGTAGATAAGCATTCTAGCCAGTCTGATTCATTTCTACCAAGGAACAGACAGTCATTGTTCTAACTCTTGACCACATTCACACACATTATATTCAGTACTGGGATCAAGAAAGAAAACTCATACATTTACAGCAACATAATAGTATTCTGATTAGTACATCCTGATTGAAATGTATACATAATTAGTCATTATAGATAAAAATTCCCTTAACAAGAGGAAATGTCTGCCATTTTTCCCCTTAACCAGTAGATTTAAGAAGAAAGTTAAGCAAAGTTACTATTCCTCAAAAAGGTTTGTGGAACATTTGTTGCGCTATTTCTTATGTTTCTCCTTAAGCAAAAAGTTAAGAAGAAATCAGATTCATGAAAATAAAGTCATTGGAAATGTTGTTAATTCCAAGATAAACCTTTGTCTTAAACTCAGGGCAGTGAGAGAAAAAGCTCATGAAAGGAATTGAACATTTGTAAGAAGATATGAGAAGTTAGTTCAACAATATCTTAAGATTTTTATTACTATCTTATGAACTTCTTCTTTTATTTTTTAAAGAAGTTGTTCTTGTTTTTTGCATACAAGAAGTGTTTTGTGAATCTGGGCCCTGGATGGTGGGTTTCTTGTTGAATAGCCCTGGGCTAGTGCCCTTCACACACACAAGGGCAACAGCCGCCTGTGACCATAGCAACAACATAAACAAACATTATCAACACCATGTGTAACAGTATAGACTTTACGTCCGTCCCCTCGATCCAGACCTGGGCGCGAACCAGGGACGCTCTGAACACGTTACCAGTCACCCTCGAAGCATCGTTACCCATCGCTCCACAAAAGCCGCGGGTCTTGCAGAGCAAGGGGAACCACTACTTCAAGGTCTCAGAGCGAGTGACGTCACCGATTGAAACGCCACTAGCGCGCACCACCGCTAACTAGCTAGCCATTTCACATCGGCTACACATGCAAAAATAAATAATCACTTTAACCCTATAAGAATACAAATAAAACCTATTTATATGTAACAGAAATTATTATCTCCCTCTCTCTCTCTCTCTCTCGCTCGCTCTGTGGCTGTCCATCCTGTCAACAACAATGAAAGTGTATGTAATCGACCCTATTGGCTTGACCAACAGAAGCTATTTCTCAAGTGATGTCCTTTTGATAATTCAGAGTTATTTTTTTGTTGGTTACAAATCCAACATTAGTCTGTGTCTCACTCGGCATGGCTCTAATAGTCACTTCAAACCTCCTTACTGCCTCAGCATGGCTCTAATAGTCACTTCAAACCTCCTTACTGCCTCAGCATGGCTCTAATAGTCACTTCAAACCTCCTTACCGCCTCAGCATGGCTCTAATATTCACTTCAAACCTCCTTACCGCCTCAGCATGGCTCTCATAGTCACTTCAAACCTCCTTACTGCCTCAGCATGGCTCCTGTTGTCACTTCAAACCTCCTTACTGCCTCAGCATGGCTCCAATAGTCACTTCAAACCTCCTTACTGCCTCAGCATGGCTCCTGTTGTCACTTCAAACCTCCTTACTGCCTCAGCATGGATCATGTTGTCACTTCAAACCTCCTTACCACCTCAGCATGGATCCTGTTGTCACTTCAAAACTCCTTACTGCCTCAGCATGGCTTTAATATTCACTTCAAACCTCCTTACTGCCTCAGCATGGCTCTAATAGTCACTTCAAACCTCCTTACTGCCTCAGCATGGCTCCAATAGTCACTTCAAACCTCCTTACTGCCTCCGCATGGATCCTGTTGTCACTTCAAACCTCCTTACCACCTCAGCATGGATCCTGTTGTCACTTCAAACCTCCTTACTGCCTCAGCATGGCTCTAATAGTCACTTCAAACCTCCTTACTGCCTCAGCATGGCTTTAATAGTCACTTCAAACCTCCTTACTGCCTCAGCATGGCTCCTGTTGTCACTTCACACCTCCTTACTGCCTCAGCATGGCCCCAATAGTCACTTCAAACCTCCTTACTGCCTCAGCATGGCTCTAATAGTCACTTCAAACCTCCTTACTGCCTCAGTATAAAATCACCAATCATAATTTCTTTAAGCATTTTCAGACCAACTTGTCTTTGTACTTTAATTTTTTCCTCTCAGCCCCACCACTCACTAACTCCCTCTACAAAGTGTTTCCTACTAATGGCCATGGAGAAGGAAGGATACAGGCTCTAAGCAAACATGGAGATGTCTTTAAGTCTGGCAGCAGCAATGTTGGTTTCCTTCTTTCTATTCAGACAAATGGTGTTCGAATGCTGCCTTCCTAGAGGGGATAATATGGTGGGTACCATTAACTCCTCTCTCTGATCTCTGTCTCTCGCTCTCTCAATTCAATGGGGTTAATTGGCATGGGTAACATATGTTGACATTGCCAACGTAAATGAAATAGATAATAAACAAAAGTGAAATAAACAATCAGAAATTAACAGATTACACTCACAAACGTTCCAAAGAAATAGAGACATTTCAAATGTCATTATGTCTATACAGTGTTATATCAATATGCCAATAGTTAAAGTACAAAAGGGAAAATAAATAAACATAAATATGGTTTGTATTTATACTGGTGTTTGTGCTTCACTGGTTACCCACTTTTCTTGTGGCAACAGGTCACAAATCTTGCTACTGTGATGGCACACTTGAATTTCACCAAATGTGAGTTGTTTTCAAATTCTTTGTGGATCTGTGTAATCTGAGGGAAATCTCTGTCTCTAATAAGGTCATACATTTGGCAGGAGGGTAGGAAGTGCAGCTCAGTTTCCACCTCATTTTGTGGGCAGGGTGCACATAGCCTGTCTTCTCTTGAGAGCCAGGTCTGCCTAAGGCGACCTTTCTCAATAGCAAGGCTATGCTCACTGAGTCTGTACATAGTCAAATCTTTCCTTAAGTTTGGGTCAGTCACAGTGGTCAGGTATTCTGCCACTGTACTCTCTGTTTAGGGCCAAATAGCATTCTAGTTTCTCTCTTTCGCTCTCTCTCCTTGCCTCTCTCTCTCTGTCCGTCCGTCTCTCTCCCTCTCATGTACGCTCTGTCTGTCTGTCTGTCTGTCTGTCTGTCTGTCTGTCCCCCTCTTGCTCCCTCTCTCTCTTTCTCTCTTGCTCTCATATTCTCCCTCTGTCCCCCCCCCCCCTTCCTGAAACATAGAGTGCTGAGTGAGGTAGTTCCTGGTTAGTTCCCCGGACCATAGCTGTGGAATGTCTACACTAGGGCTCCAAATGAAGGGAGGGTGCCCAATATCCACATAGCACTTGCCTGCCCAGTACATTGCTTCATACTAAGTAGTATTTTAGTATGGAAATGGCACTCTATTCACTATGTAGTGGGGCCATAGGGTTCTGGTCAAAAGTAGTAGACTATATAGGGAATAGGGTTCCCTAGGGTTCTGGTCAAAAGTAGTGCACTATATAGGGAATAGGGTTCCATAGGACTGTGGTCAAAAGTAGTGCACTATGTAGGGAATAGGGTTCCATAGGACTCTGGTCAAAAGTAGTGCACTATATAGGGTTCTGGTCTAAAGTAGTGCACTATATAGTGAATAGGGTGCCATAGTACTCTGGTCAAAAGTAGTGCACTATATAGTGAATAGGGTGCCATAGGACTCTGGTCAAAAGTAGTGCACTATATAGGGAATAGGGTGCCATAGGACTCTGGTCTAAAGTAGTGCGCTATATAGGGAATAGGGCTCTGGTCTAAAGTAGTGCACTATATAGGGAATAGGGTGCCATATGGGGAAGGGTTTCCTGCAGGTGTGTGTACTAAAGGCCCTAATAGTGATACATCAACAGTTCCCCTGTATCTCTGGGTGAACTTTGCTAATATTCACCACGTTTGTTCATGTCTTAAAATCCCCTACACTCCAACTAAGCGCGTTTGTCCACAGGAGTATTGTAAGCTTTCTGAAATAAGCCTGGAGAATAGCCGAATAGTGGACGAGAGAGAAACCAATGAGTCAGTATAGAAATACTAATTTGGTCAAGTTTACTTTTCGTTGTGGTTTCAAGGGAAATAAATATTAGAATGGCATTTCTTGTTGAAAGCTGAAATCCCCTTTTCATTTGTGCTGTTTTAGCTAGTCTGCCTCGACTAATGAGGAATGAATTCACTGTTTTAGCTAGTCTGCCTCGACTAATGAGGAATGAATTCACTGTTTTAGCTAGTCTGCCTCGACTAATGATGAATGAATTCACTGTTTTAGCTAGTCTGCCTCGACTAATGAGGAATGAATTCACTGTTTTAGCTAGTCTGCCTCGACTAATGATGAATGAATTCACTGTTTTAGCTAGTCTGCCTCGACTAATGATGAATGAATTCACTGTTTTAGCTAGTCTGCCTCGACTAATGAGGAATGAATTCACTGTTTTAGCTAGTCTGCCTCGACTAATGAGGAATGAATTCACTGTTTTAGCTAGTCTGCCTCGACTAATGAGGAATGAATTCACTGTTTTAGCTAGTCTGCCTCGACTAATGAGGAATGAATTCACTGTTTTAGCTAGTCTGCCTCGACTAATGAGGAATGAATTCACTGTTTTAGCTAGTCTGCCTCGACTAATGAGGAATGAATTCACTGTTTTAGCTAGTCTGCCTCGACTAATGAGGAATGAATTCACTGTTTTAGCTAGTCTGCCTCGACTAATGAGGAATGAATTCACTATTTTAGCTAGTCTGCCTCGACTAATGAGGAATGAATTCACTGTTTTAGCTAGTGTTCCTCGACTAATGAGGAATGAATTCACTGTTTTAGCTAGTCTGCCTCAACTAATGATGAATGAATTCACTGTTTTAGCTAGTCTGCCTCGAATAATGATGAATGAATTCACACAGGTATCTACTGTTTTAGCTAGTCTGCCTCGACTAATGATGAATGAATTCACACAGGTATCTACTGTTTTAGCCATTTCTAGCCCCCCCCCTAGAACCCTCCTATAACAACGTATTGTTCTAATTCTGTGTACCCTGTTTGATCCTCATTCTCTGAGACTTCAGCCAATTGGTTCTCATCTTCTGAGACTTCAGCCAATTGGTTCTCATCTTCTGAGACTTCAGCCAATTGGTTCTCATTCTCTGAGACTTCAGCCAATTGGTTCTCATTCTCTGAGACTTCAGCTAATTGGTTCTCATTCTCTGAGACTTCAGCCAATTGGTTCTCATTCTCTGAGACTTCAGCCAATTGGTTCTCATTCTCTGAGACTTCAGCCAATTGGTTCTCATTCTCTGAGACTTCAGCTAATTGGTTCTCATTCTCTGAGACTTCAGCCAATTGGTTCTCATTCTCTGAGACTTCAGCCAATTGGTTCTCATCCTCTGAGACTTCAGCCAATTGGTTCTCATCCTCTGAGACTTCAGCCAATTGGTTCTCATCCTCTGAGACTTCAGCCAATTGGTTCTCATCCTCTGAGACTTCAGCCAATTGGCCCTCATCCTCTGAGACTTCAGCCAATTGGCCCTCATCCTCTGAGACTTCAGCCAATTGGCCCTCATCCTCTGAGACTTCAGCCAATTGGCCCTCATCCTCTGAGACTTCAGCCAATTGGCCCTCATCCTCTGCCTGTCAGATTTGAGCTCAAGCAGTTGTTCCACCAGGCAGCCACAGTACAGCCGTCCCCTACGGGTTCGGTTGGAGTCCACAGAGTGTGTTGGTCGTTAAAAGCAGTTGCTCCACCAGGCAGCCACAGTACAGCCGTCCCATACGGGTTCGGTTGGAGTCCACAGAGTGTGTTGGTCGTTAAAAGCAGTTGCTCCACCAGGCAGCCACAGTACAGCCGTCCCCTACGGGTTCGGTTGGAGTCCACAGAGTGTGTTGGTCGTTAAAAGCAGTTGCTCCACCAGGCAGCCACAGTACAGCCGTCCCCTACGGGTTCGGTTGGAGTCCACAGAGTGTGTTGGTCGTTAAAAGCAGTTGCTCCACCAGGCAGCCACAGTACAGCCGTCCCCTACGGCTTCGGTTGGAGTCCACAGAGTGTGTTGGTCGTTAAAAGCAGTTGCTCCACCAGGCAGCCACAGTACAGCCGTCCCCTACGGGTTCGGTTGGAGTCCACAGAGTGTGTTGGTCGTTAAAAGCAGTTGCTCCACCAGGCAGCCACAGTACAGCCGTCCCATACGGGTTCGGTTGGAGTCCACAGAGTGTGTTGGTCGTTAAAAGCAGTTGCTCCACCAGGCAGCCACAGTACAGCCGTCCCCTACGGGTTCGGTTGGAGTCCACAGAGTGTGTTGGTCGTTAAAAGCAGTTGCTCCACCAGGCAGCCACAGTACAGCCGTCCCCTACGGGTTCGGTTGGAGTCCACAGAGTGTGTTGGTCGTTAAAAGCAGTTGCTCCACCAGGCAGCCACAGTACAGCCGTCCCCTACGGGTTCGGTTGGAGTCCACAGAGTGTGTTGGTCGTTAAAAGCAGTTGCTCCACCAGGCAGCCACAGTACAGCCGTCCCCTACGGGTTCGGTTGGAGTCCACAGAGTGTGTTGGTCGTTAAAAGCAGTTGCTCCACCAGGCAGCCACAGTACAGCCGTCCCCTACGGGTTCGGTTGGAGTCCACAGAGTGTGTTGGTCGTTAAAAGCAGTTGCTCCACCAGGCAGCCACAGTACAGCCGTCCCCTACGTGTTCGGTTGGAGTCCACAGAGTGTGTTGGTCGTTAAAAGCAGTTGCTCCACCAGGCAGCCACAGTACAGCCGTCCCCTACGGGTTCGGTTGGAGTCCACAGAGTGTGTTGGTTAGTTAAAAGCTTCCAAAGCATTAGAAATGCCAATCTGAGACCAGGGCTTCCTGAATCATTTACGAATGGAATAATTTGTGTTATTTTACAATGGTAATTAAGGTCAAGATGTCTGGTTAAACCACCCTGTGCATTTTGGGGTAGGAGGATAGAGTTAGGCGTTTTACTTTATTTTTAAGTAGCCAGTATATGCACATTCATTGCAGGTGAAGGGTACAACAAGTGAAGTAAAACTGCTGTAGGCTCCAAGAGTTTTATTGTGCAACAGTTTGACCCAAAGGTGTGACCTTTATTCAACAGTCTTTCTTTTAGGAACGATTTATGGCCTTGTATTGCGTCGGTTTGTGAGGCTGTGACGATGTCATTGAGGTACAGCAGCTGGCTGGAAGACAGAAAGTGTCAGATTATTTTTTTGCACTGAGAAGGTTATGGGTGTTTTACCACCAAAAATTTTGCCAATTTATGTTACCTGTCTGTCATCTGACTTTCTGAGGTGGCTCATGGTATGAAGAAGCGGTCTAGTGTATGTTACTACCATAGGCCCTACTCAGCCGTGTTGTAGTACTCTAGTCCTGGACTGGGACTGAACCAGAGGTGACTCAGGTCAATTGGCTAGCATTACACCCTTTCTGTCTAGGGACATGTCAGGGACTTGAGGGACAGCCAAATGACCGCAGTCACCGTAATAACTGTTTAGAATAACCATTTTCTCCTCTTGCTCCTGACTACATGTGCTGGAATTGAAGAATGAATAGAATTGGCATTTCCATTCAAGTCAGTGATGGCATAATTGGTGGACTGGCAGGCCATTGTGAGTGTTCCTTAGGAGCAAAGCAGGAAGTAGAATCTGTGCTGTGATTGGTTGATTCAACTCAACTGGCATTACAAAAAAATACATTCCACTGCATGAGTCACATCAGTTAACATCATTCTACATTACCATGGAAATGTTTGCATCACAATAACAGGCAGCCATTGCAAGTGTACCAATGAGATTACCACTCATATGACCAGGGTTAGAGGTTCCAATCCTCTTTACCACTCATATGACCAAGGTTAGAGGTTCCAATCCTGTTTACCAGTCATATGACCAGGGTTAGAGGTTCCAATTCTATTTACCACTCATATGACCAAGGTTAGAGGTTCCAATCCTGTTTACCAGTCATATGACCAGGGTTAGAGGTTCCAATCCTGTTTACCAGTCATATTACCAGGGTTAGAGGTTCTATTCATTCTATTTACCAGTCATATTACCAGGGTTACAGGTTCCAAGCCACTCTCAGACATCATTTACAGATAGACAGGGGAACACTCCAACATCAGGTACAGATAGACAGGGGAACACTCCAACATCAGGTACAGATAGACAGGGGAACACTCCAACACCAGGTACAGATAGACAGGGGAACACTCCAACACTCCAACATCAGGTACAGATAGACAGGGGAATACTCCAACATCAGGTACAGATAGACAGGGGAACACTCCAACATCAGGTACAGATAGACAGGGGAACACTCCAACACTCCAACATCAGGTACAGATAGACAGGGGAACACTCCAACATCAGGTACAGATAGACAGGGGAACACTCCAACATCAGGTGCAGATAGACAGGGGAACACTCCAACATCAGGTACAGATAGACATGGGAACACTCCAACATCATATACAGATAGACAGGGGAACACTCCAACATCAGGTACAGATAGACAGGGGAACACTCCAACACTCCAACACTCAGACATCAGATACAGATAGACAGGGGAACACTCCAACATCAGGTACAGATAGACAGGGGAACACTCCAACACTCAGACATCAGGTACAGATAGACAGGGGAACACTCCAACACTCCAACACTCAGACATCAGGTACAGATAGACAGGGGAACACTCCAACATCAGGTACAGATAGACAGGGGAACACTCCAACATCAGGTGCAGATAGACAGGGGAACACTCCAACACTCAGACATCAGGTACAGATAGACAGGGGAACACTCCAACACTCCAACACTCAGACATCAGGTACAGATAGACAGGGGAACACTCCAACACTCCAACACTCAGACATCAGATACAGATAGACAGGGGAACACTCCAACATCAGGTACAGATAGACAGGGGAACACTCCAACACTCAGACATCAGGTACAGATAGACAGGGGAACACTCCAACACTCCAACACTCAGACATCAGGTACAGATAGACAGGGGAACACTCCAACACTCCAACACTCAGACATCAGGTACAGATAGACAGGGGAACACTCCAACATCAGGTACAGATAGACAGGGGAACACTCCAACACTCAGACATCAGGTACAGATAGACAGGGGAACACTCCAACACTCCAACACTCAGACATCAGATACAGATAGACAGGGGAACACTCCAACATCAGGTACAGATAGACAGGGGAACACTCCAACACTCAGACATCAGGTACAGATAGACAGGGGAACACTCCAACACTCCAACACTCAGACATCAGGTACAGATAGACAGGGGAACACTCCAACACTCCAACACTCAGACATCAGGTACAGATAGACAGGGGAACACTCCAACATCAGGTACAGATAGACAGGGGAACACTCCAACACTCAGACATCAGGTACAGATAGACAGGGGAACACTCCAACACTCCAACACTCAGGTACAGATAGACAGGGGAACACTCCAACACTCCAACACTCAGACATCAGGTACAGATAGACAGGGGAACACTCCAACACTCAGACATCATTTACTAACGAAGCGTGTTTAATATATTTATTTTTAAACG
This sequence comes from Oncorhynchus kisutch, assembly GCF_002021735.2. Classification (NCBI taxonomy): domain Eukaryota; kingdom Metazoa; phylum Chordata; class Actinopteri; order Salmoniformes; family Salmonidae; genus Oncorhynchus; species Oncorhynchus kisutch. Next base: position 3,875,477 of record NC_034181.2, read on the forward strand.
GTTATGTCGGTTATTTTATTGTCATGACGGTCTTTATCCGTAACCGTCGGTTACTCGTTGTGCACTACCAGTATGTAGGGAACAGGGTGCTGTTTGGAATGCATACCCAGCCTCACACGATATTAGACAGCTGGTACATTAGTGCCCTGGCGTGGGAACGGACAGAAAGAAGTGCTTGTTTTGTTTAAAACCTCTAAAATGAGGCGATTTAACATGTTAAGCAGATTAACATGTTTCTCCATTCATGTTTATCCCGTAAACTTATCCTGTGAACTCTTCCAACTCTTCCAACTCTTTCTAAAGCCAAAAATCCTCTGGTTTTTTTTTCTTGTAGAACTTCTCATGAAATGTTAATCTTTGAGTCTGACGCGATGCTTGGAGGCAGTGCAGTAGGATTGCTGCGTATAATTTGGGTCAGAAGAAGTCTGAATGTAGACGGGGCTAAAGGTGAACACCGTAGCTAACTACTACTTCACCCAAGGCCTATGGAACAGAGGTGCTATCTTCTCTAAGCTGCCCGAGACACAAAACAACTACTGTATGAGTTGAGTTCCATTCATTGACTTGTGTTCGTCATGTTGATTTGTTGAGAAAAGATGCCAGTATGTTTTTGGTATGTCTGCACTGGCAAATCAAAAGGTCAGGCCACAATAAAGCACCAGGGCAGTCCGACCCAGGGGTAGTTTGGAGCCAAAGCCTAACTAAATCAGATCTGTGTACGTTTTTCGTATTAATCCTGCATTGATGTCAATGGGAGACATGAATATTCTAGAGACACAAAGAACCACAATTAGTATTAGACCACTGTACACCTGGGCCAAGAGAGATGCATTTCCTCACTTCATATCCAACATAGGAACAGATATTTAGCAGTATCACCAGTGGGAAGGTCTGATTCCTGAATAACATATCCTGGCAGAGACACAGAGCAGCCTGGTTGCTGGTCCTGGTTTCTGTTCCTGGTTTCTGGTCCTGGTTTCTGGTCTCAAGTCCTGGTTTCTGGTCCTGGTTTCTGGTCTCAAGTCCTGGTTTCTGGTTCTTGTTTCTTGTTTCTTGTTTCTTGTCCTGGTCTCTGGTTTCTGGTCCTGGTTTTTGGTCTCAAGCCCTGGTTTCTGGTCCTGGTTTCTGGTCCTGGTTTCCGATTGTATAATGATGAATTACATGAAAGGAGGGAATCCGTATCATATCTGTATCTCACAGCTGTGACCTCACGGCTTGGAAACCCAACACCCAAGGTACGTTTCATTCTTTTAGCAGACACTCTTATCCAGAGAGACTTAGAAGTTAGTGCATTCATCTTAAGATAGCTAGGTGAGACAAACACATATCACAAGCATAGAAAGTACATTTTCCCCTCAATAAAGTAGCTATCAACAAAGTCAGAGCTAGTAGGATAAAAAAAAAAAGTATATTAAAAAAAATGATTTGATGAAATTAAGATACTCTTTGAAGAGGTAGGGTTTCAGATGTTCTCGGGAAGATGGACAGGGACTCTGTTGTCCTAGTTTCAGGGGGAAGATGGTTAGGACTCTGCTGTCCTAGCTTCAGGGGGAAGATGGTTAGGACTCTGCTGTCCTAGCTTCAGGGGGAAGATGGACAGGGACTCTGCTGTCCTAGCTTCAGGGGGGAAGATGGACAGGGACTCTGTTGTCCTAGCTTCAGGGGGAAGATGGACTCTGCTGTCCTAGCATCAGGGGGAAGATGGACTCTGCTGTCCTAGCATCAGGGGGAAGATGGACAGGGACTCTGCTGTCCTAGCTTCAGGGGAAAGCTGGTTCCACCATTGTGGTGTCAGGACAGAGAAGAGCTTTGACTAGACTGAGCGGTAGCTAAGCTGGGTGGGGCGTCTAAGAGACCAGAGGTGACTGAACAGAGGGCTCGGGTTGGGGTGTAGGGTTTGAACATAGCCTGAAGGTAGGGAGGGGCAGTTCCTCTGGAAGGCAGTAGAGAGTGTGAAGTAGCGGGGTAACATGAGTGTGGGGTAACATGAGAGAACTTGGGAAGGTTGAACACCAGGGAGACTGTTCTGGATAAACACCAGACAGACTGTAGTGGTCTGGATAAACACCAGACAGACTGTTCTGGATAGACACCAGACAGACTGTAGTGGTCTGGATAAACACCAGACAGGCTGTTCTGGATAAACACCAGACAGACTGTAGTGGTCTGGATAAACACCAGACAGACTGTAGTGGTCTGGATAAACACCAGACAGACTGTTCTGGATAGACACCAGACAGACTGTAGTGGTCTGGATAAACACCAGACAGGCTGTTCTGGATAAACACCAGACAGACTGTAGTGGTCTGGATAAACACCAGACAGACTGTAGTGGTCTGGATAAACACCAGACAGGCTGTTCTGGATAAACACCAGACAGACTGTAGTGGTCTGGATAAACACCAGACAGACTGTAGTGGTCTGGATAAACACCAGACAGACTGTAGTGGTCTGGATAAACACCAGACAGACTGTAGTGGTCTGGATAAACACCAGACAGGCTGTTTTGGATAAACACCAGACAGGCTGTTTTTGGATAAACACCAGACAGGCTGTTCTGGATAAACACCAGACAGACTGTAGTGGTCTGGATAAACACCAGACAAGCTGTTTTGGATAAACACCAGACAGGCTGTTTTGGATAAACACCAGACAGGCTGTTCTGTATAAACACCAGACAGGCTATAGTGGTCTGGATAAACACCAGACAGACTGTGGTGTTTTGGATAAACACCAGGCAGGCTGTAGTGTTGTGGATAAACACCAGACAGGCTGTAGTGTTCTGGATAAACACCAGACAGACTGTTCTGGATAAACACCAGACAGGTTGTAGTGGTCTGGATAAACAGCAGACAGACTATAGTGGTCTGGATATACACCAGACAGGCTGTAGTGGTCTGGATAAGTTACAGGGGGGTTGATAGCACAAGCAGGGAGCCCAGCCAACAGAGAGTTGTATAGTAGTTTAGGTGGGAGATGACGAGCCTGGATAAGGACCTGCACCACTTCCTGTGTGAGGAAAGGTCGTACTCTACAGATGTTGTAGAGTAGGGTTTGAGGGGGTCCTGAGGAGGTCCAACACGGCCCCCGAGGGGGTCCAACACGGCCCCCGAGGGGGTCCAATACGGCCCGCGGATGGTTAGATTTTTAAATGTTTTTAATGATCTACATTCATACAGTTTTTAATTTTTTTATTGTGTCTAGCTCGCTAATAATAGGCCAAAATAAAAGCTAGACATTTAAAAATTCCAATAACGATGGATAGAGGACTATTTTTAGAAAATTGTGACGGCGAGGAAATGTAACACATTTTTTGGAGCCCTCCGGACCACGTTGAAGACTGAATGCAACCCCCGGGCCTGTTGGAAGAGCAGGAACCTGCAGGTGCGAGTCACTGCTTTGTTGTTTACAGAGAATGACAGGGTGTTGTTGTCCAGGGTCACGCCAAAGTTCTTTGCACTCTGGGAAAGGTGACACCATGGAATTGTCAACCTATAGAATGGCACAGCTACAGCCATATGCTGTGGACCATAATGCTAATGTTAACCCACAATGAATAAGCATTTAACTGTTGTGATGGTGATTCCATTGTGTTTTCATGAAGCTCAGAGAGTTGCGGCTCCTTCAGCTCCAGGAAGCAGAGTAGACCCACACGGTTTACATATGATTTTCTGGCTGTTTTATTTCTGGCCTTGCCAGAAGCCGTGGGAAAGCTTTCTGTCTGGAAACTGTCTGTCTCTCAAACGATTGACAAATATCAACGTGCATCTACCCAGAACACAAAAACGTTACTCTCTTCCATCTGTCCGTGCGTCCACTCATCTGAAGTGTCTGCTTTGATGACGATGACAAACCAGAAGCTTGCTGTGAAACCAAACATGATGCTCTGAAGACACACTGTCACTACTGGCTGGTGTCTTTGTGTATGTTGACCCACAGATCATCTCTGCAAATATCTCCTCTTGCCTAAATGCCCAAGAAGAGCACATTCTATACAAGTTTACCCGTGAAATTTGTGGTGGGCTGCCTTTTTACCTATCTGTGGTCTCAGTGTAGTTTAGGCAGACTGTTTACCTACCTGTGGTCTCAGTGTAGTTTAGGCAGGCTGTTTACCTACCTGTGGTCTCAGTGTAGTTTAGGCAGGCTGTTTACCTACCTGTGGTCTCAGTGTAGTTTAGGCAGGCTGTTTACCTACCTGTGTTCTCTCAGTGTATCCCCTCCCCTCCTCTCCCCTCCTCTCCTCCTCCTATCCCCCCTTCTCTCCTCTCCTCTCCTCTCCTCTCCTCTCCTCTCCTCTCCTCTCCTCTCCTCTCCTCTCCTCTCCTCTCCTCTCCTCTCCTCTCCTCTCCTCTCCTCTCCTCTCCTCTCCTCTCCTCTCCTCTCCTCTCCTCTCCTCTCCTCTCCTCTCCTCTCCTCTCCTCTCCCCTCCTCCTCCTATCCCCCCTCTCCTCTCCTCTCCTCTCCTCTCCTCTCCTCTCCTCTCCTCTCCTCTCCTCTCCTCTCCTCTCCTCTCCTCTCCTCTGCAGTTGCTGTCTTGTTACCGTGGTCATTCGTTTTTTACAACTGTCAGGTAGCAGTGATATCATGGTGTTTTTTTGTTCTTGTTTGGTTTCTTTATCATACCTGGCTGTGTGTGTTTTTATTATTACTTTTTATTTCACCTTTATTTAACCAGGTAGGCCAGTTGAGAACACCTTTATTTAACCAGGTAGGCTAGTTGAGAACACCTTTATTTAACCAGGTAGGCTAGTTGAGAACACCTTTATTTAACCAGGTAGGCTAGTTGAGAACACCTTTATTTAACCAGGTAGGCTAGTTGAGAACACCTTTATTTAACCAGGTAGGCTAGTTGAGAACACCTTTATTTAACCAGGTAGGCTAGTTGAGAACACCTTTATTTAACCAGGTAGGCTAGTTGAGAACACCTTTATTTAACCAGGTAGGCTAGTTGAGAACACCTTTATTTAACCAGGTAGGCCAGTTGAGAACACCTTTATTTAACCAGGTAGGCTAGTTGAGAACACCTTTATTTAACCAGGGAGGCTAGTTGAGAACACCTTTATTTAACCAGGTAGGCCAGTTGAGAACACCTTTATTTAACCAGGTAGGCTAGTTGAGAACACCTTTATTTAACCAGGTAGGCCAGTTGAGAACACCTTTATTTAACCAGGGAGGCTAGTTGAGAACACCTTTATTTAACCAGGTAGGCTAGTTGAGAACACCTTTATTTAACCAGGTAGGCTAGTTGAGAACACCTTTATTTAACCAGGTAGGCTAGTTGAGAACACCTTTATTTAACCAGGTAGGCTAGTTGAGAACACCTTTATTTAACCAGGTAGGCCAGTTGAGAACACCTTTATTTAACCAGGTAGGCTAGTTGAGAACACCTTTATTTAACCAGGTAGGCCAGTTGAGAACACCTTTATTTAACCAGGTAGGCTAGTTGAGAACACCTTTATTTAACCAGGTAGGCTAGTTGAGAACACCTTTATTTAACCAGGTAGGCTAGTTGAGAACACCTTTATTTAACCAGGTAGGCTAGTTGAGAACACCTTTATTTAACCAGGTAGGTTAGTTGAGAACACCTTTATTTAACCAGGTAGGCCAGTTGAGAACACCTTTATTTAACCAGGTAGGCTAGTTGAGAACACCTTTATTTAACCAGGTAGGCTAGTTGAGAACACCTTTATTTAACCAGGTAGGCTAGTTGAGAACACCTTTATTTAACCAGGTAGGCTAGTTGAGAACACCTTTATTTAACCAGGTAGGCTAGTTGAGAACACCTTTATTTAACCAGGTAGGCTAGTTGAGAACACCTTTATTTAACCAGGGAGGCTAGTTGAGAACACCTTTATTTAACCAGGTAGGCCAGTTGAGAACACCTTTATTTAACCAGGTAGGCTAGTTGAGAACACCTTTATTTAACCAGGTAGGCCAGTTGAGAACACCTTTATTTAACCAGGGAGGCTAGTTGAGAACACCTTTATTTAACCAGGTAGGCTAGTTGAGAACACCTTTATTTAACCAGGTAGGCTAGTTGAGAACACCTTTATTTAACCAGGTAGGCTAGTTGAGAACACCTTTATTTAACCAGGTAGGCTAGTTGAGAACACCTTTATTTAACCAGGTAGGCCAGTTGAGAACACCTTTATTTAACCAGGTAGGCTAGTTGAGAACACCTTTATTTAACCAGGTAGGCCAGTTGAGAACACCTTTATTTAACCAGGTAGGCTAGTTGAGAACACCTTTATTTAACCAGGTAGGCTAGTTGAGAACACCTTTATTTAACCAGGTAGGCCAGTTGAGAACACCTTTATTTAACCAGGTAGGCTAGTTGAGAACACCTTTATTTAACCAGGTAGGTTAGTTGAGAACACCTTTATTTAACCAGGTAGGCCAGTTGAGAACACCTTTATTTAACCAGGTAGGCTAGTTGAGAACACCTTTATTTAACCAGGTAGGCTAGTTGAGAACACCTTTATTTAACCAGGTAGGCTAGTTGAGAACACCTTTATTTAACCAGGTAGGCTAGTTGAGAACACCTTTATTTAACCAGGTAGGCTAGTTGAGAACACCTTTATTTAACCAGGTAGGCTAGTTGAGAACACCTTTATTTAACCAGGTAGGCCAGTTGAGAACACCTTTATTTAACCAGGTAGGCTAGGTGAGAACACCTTTATTTAACCAGGGAGGCTAGTTGAAAACACCTTTATTTAACCAGGGAGGCTAGTTGAGAACACCTTTATTTAACCAGGTAGGCCAGTTGAGAACACCTTTATTTAACCAGGTAGGCTAGTTGAGAACACCTTTATTTAACCAGGTAGGCTAGTTGAGAACACCTTTATTTAACCAGGTAGGCTAGTTGAGAACACCTTTATTTAACCAGGTAGGCCAGTTGAGAACACCTTTATTTAACCAGGTAGGCTGGTTGAGAACACCTTTATTTAACCAGGTAGGCTAGTTGAGAACACCTTTATTTAACCAGGTAGGCTAGTTGAGAACACCTTTTATTTAACCAGGTAGGCTAGTTGAGAACACCTTTATTTAACCAGGTAGGCCAGTTGAGAACACCTTTTATTTAACCAGGTAGGCCAGTTGAGAACACCTTTATTTAACCAGGTAGGCCAGTTGAGAACACCTTTTATTTAACCAGGTAGGCCAGTTGAGAACACCTTTATTTAACCAGGTAGGCCAGTTGAGAACACCTTTTATTTAACCAGGGAGGCCAGTTGAGAACACCTTTTATTTAACCAGGGAGGCCAGTTGAGAACACCTTTATTTAACCAGGTAGGCCAGTTGAGAACACCTTTTATTTAACCAGGTAGGCCAGTTGAGAACACCTTTATTTAACCAGGTAGGCCAGTTGAGAACACCTTTATTTAACCAGGTAGGCTAGTTGAGAACACCTTTATTTAACCAGGTAGGCTAGTTGAGAACACCTTTATTTAACCAGGTAGGCTAGTTGAGAACACCTTTATTTAACCAGGTAGGCCAGTTGAGAACACCTTTATTTAACCAGGTAGGCCAGTTGAGAACACCTTTATTTAACCAGGTAGGCCAGTTGAGAACAAGTTGTCATTTATAACTGCGACCTGGCCAAGATAAAGCAAAGCAGTGCGATAAAAACAACAACACAGAGTTACACATGGGATAAACAAACGTATAATCAATAACACAATAGAGAAAAATAAGTCTATATACAGTGTGTACAACTGAGGTAAGATAAGGGAGGTAAATGCAATAAATAGACCATAGTGGCGAAATAATTACAATTTAGCAATTAAACACTGGAGTGATAGATGTCCAGAAGATGAATGTGCAAGTAGAGATACTGGGGTGCAAAGGAGCAAGATAAATAAATACCAGTTTGGGGATGAGGTAGTTGGATGGGCTATTTACAGATGGGCTGTGTGTGTGTGTGTGTGTGTGTGTGTGTGACCGCTGCAGGGAGGGAGTCTCAGGTCTAGGCAGTAGCCCTATTTAGTGTACAGCTCTTGCCCCTCCCTGCTTCTAGAGTAGTAGAGAAACATGTGTCTGTCCCTTCTGGATGTTTTTCAGGGAGATTTTTAGGAAAGGACCTCCCTCATAGCGTAGTGGTTAAGCACCTGTACACCTGCTCTTTGTGGACTGGTATTCATAAAGAGTCTCAGTAGGAGTGGTGATCTAGGATCAGGTCATAAAGAGTCTCAGTAGGAGTGGTGATCTAGGATCAGGTCATAAAGAGTCTCAGTAGGAGTGGTGATCTAGGATCAGGTCATAAAGAGTCTCAGTAGAAGTGCTGATCTAGGATCAGGTCATAAAGAGTCTCAGTAGGAGTGTTGATCTAGGATCAGGTCCCCTCTGAAACTCATCACTGTATTTCCGATAGTCTGCTCATATTTCCATGTTTCTGGAGTCTGCCACTCTAGAGCTGGAGAGAGAACACAGGCCCATCATCATACTGGAAGACAGTCTGTGCACGTGTGTTTGTGAGCATGTGTTTAGTTCGAGATAATTCCTGCCTAATCGTCCTGTGAATTCCTCTTGGGAAATAAGCACCTTCAACAACACACCAGATTAGCTACAGTAGTTGGGATGGAGTGGGACGGGGAACATTCCTGGCAGAGATAAGTCTTTATGTAACAGTACCAGACCAAACATCTGTTATCTAGCATCAGAACAACGGATTCCTGCCCTGTCCTGTGGTTCCCTGTCCTGTGGTTGGTAAACATTAAAGGGGAAGTCCAGGATTGTGGTGGAGTGGCTGCTTAGTTGTTGAATTACAGACTGAAGCTTTACAACAGTTTGAACAAGGCCTAGAAGATTGTCATCAGTATGGATCAACCCCTTAGAAACCAACCCGTTATAATAAACTCTTTAGGACCAACCTCTTAGGGACCAACCACTTAGGGACCAACCACTTAGGGACCAACCACTTAGGGACCAACCACTTAGGGACCAACCACTTAGGGGCCAACCACTTAGAATAAACTCTTTAGGACAAACCCCATGGAATCCAACCCCTTAGAATCCACCCCTTACAAGCCAACCCCTTAAGAACCAACCACTTAGAAACCAACCTATTTTAATTTTACCTTTATTTAACCAGGCAAGTCAGTTAAGAACACATTCTTATTTTCAATGACAGCCTGGGAACAGTGGGTTAACTGCCTGTTCAGGGGCAGAACGACAGATTTGTACCTTGTCAGCTCGGTTTGAACTCGCAACCTTCCGGTTACTAGTCCAACGCTCTAACCACTAGGCTACGCTGCCGCCCCTCTTAGGACCAACCCCTTAGAAACCAACCCCTTAGAAACCAACCTCCTAGGACCAACCCCTTAGAAACCAAACCCTACTGGGTAGCCAAGCCCAGCCAATCAGAATTAATTTATCCCTACAAAGGGGCTTTATTACAGACAGAAATAGTCCTCAGTTTCATCAGCTGTCCGGGTGGCTGAAGAAGCCGGATGTGGAGGTCCTGGGCTGGCGTGGTTACACTTAGTCTGCGGTTTTGAGGCTCGGTTGGACGTACTGCCAAATTCTTTAAAACGGCGTTGGAGTCGGCGAATGGTAGAAAAATGAACATGACATTTTCTGACAACAGCTCTGGTGGACAGTCCTGCAGTCAGCATGCCAAATGTACTCTCCCTCAACTTGAGACATCAGTGGCATTGTGTTGTGTGACAAAACTGCACATTTTAGAATGTCCTTTTATTGTCCCCAGCACAAGGTGCACTTGTGTAATGATCATGCTGTTTAATCAGCTTCTTGATATGTTACACCTGTCAGGTGGATGGATTATCTTGGCAAAGGAGTCATGCTCACTAACAGGGATGTAAACAAAGTTCTGCACAAAATTGGAGAGAAATAAGCATTTTGTGCATATGAAACATCTCTGGTATCTTTTATTTCAGTTCATGAAACATGGGATCAAAACTTTACATGTTGCGTTTATATTTTTGTTCAGTATAGATCATCCACATGTATTAATCACAAGCTGTATCCATACCTATTGGATGTATTGACCATTATATAGTGCCCATATCTAGAAAAGCCAAAGTTTTGCAAAGGCCTAAAATAGTATAAGAGATCATACAAAACAAATTGATTCCTATGTTGAAGATACAACAAATATTGATCTGATGAGGAGCATCCAGACGCTGTATTTATAAAATAGTGTCTCCCAGTTATTGTTAGAACTGTTACGGCCCCTGATGGATGAGGAATTGAAAAGCTGTATGGTTGAGAGGGATGGGGCCAAAGGAGTGGTGAATAAGTCTGGCTGCACATCTGACTGGCGAGCTTACTGCTAATTGAGAAATTATGTGACTAGACTAAACAAAAAGAAGAATAAATAATATTTTGAAACCAAGATAAATGACAAAGTATGATGGGGAAAAAAATGCTTTGGTGTACTTTAAATGTATCACAAAACCTTCTGATGTTGCCAATTACTTTAATGACTATTTCATTGGCAAAGTGGGCAAACTGTTACGGTTTTCTTCTGGTGAAAGAGAGGAGGACCAAAATGCAGCGTGGTTATTCATAAACATCTTTAATGAAAGATGAAAATACAAACAGTTTACAAAAACAATAACCGTGAAAAACAGAAACAGCCCTTTCTGGTGCAACAAACACAGAGACAGGAACAATCACCCACCAAATACTCAAAGAATATGGCTGCCTAAATATGGTTCCCAATCAGAGACAACGAGAATCACCTGCCTCTGATTGAGAACCACTCCAGGCAACCACTTTCCTAGACTACTTAACTAAACACAATCCCATAAACTACAAAACCCCTAGACAACACAAACCACATAAATCACCCATGTCACACCCTGGCCTAACCAAAATAATTAAGAGATCACAGAATACTAAGACCAGGGCGTGACACAAACTTAGGTATGAAAATACCTACAACAGACTGTGAGCCATACAAAACTAATAATTAAAGAAAAGCACTGTCCTTTTGAATTCTGTCAAATTTGTGTTGGTGAGGAGGAAAAATCATTGTCGTACATCGGTAATGACGAACCACCTCCTATTGACAAGTTAGATGGAAAGCTACTGAGGATGGGATTTGTCATATGTTTTATTTTTTAGTCTCGTAGAATGTTTGTCCTCAGACTTGGAGGCAAACCAAAGTAATTCCGGTACCCAAATATGTTAAAGAATCCTTTACTGGTTCTAACAGCAGACCAATCAGCTTGCTGCCGACTCGTAGCAAACTGTTGGAAAGAATTGTGTTCGACCAAATACAATGCTATTTCTCTGTAAACAAATTAACTGACTTTCAGCATGCTTATAGAGAACGGAACTCAACGTGTACTGCAGTGACACATCTGACTGATGATTGGTTGAAAGATATTGATAATAATAAGATTGTGGGAGCTGTACTGTTAGATTTCAGTGCAGCCTTTGATATTATTGACCCTAACCTGTTGTTGAAAAAAACTGGCTTTTCAACCTCTGATTTCCGGATGCAGGACTGACCATCCATGATATCACAATTGTAGTTGTAACCATGTTATGAGGCTATACAGTGTTTGTTTACATTTACTTTGTCTACAAACACTGGAGTAAAACATGTTTTTTGGGGGGTCCTGATGGGGTGTGACAGTTGAACTGAGCTCATGGGGCATTTATAAGTTATATACTTCAACAATCATTGGATACACATCATTAGTTAGAAGTGCAAAAATGAATGTAGCAACTGCAGATTTCCCCTTTATGGTCATTTCTCACAGATCTCCTGGAAGCCTGCTGCTCATTTCTCACAGATCACCTGGAAGCCTGCTGCTCATTTCTCACAGATCTCCTGGAAGCCCGCTGCCCATTTCTCACAGATCTCCTGGAAGCCTGCTGCTCATTTCTCACAGATCTCCTGGAAGCCTGCTGCTCATTTCTCACAGATCTCCTGGAAGCCTGCTGCTCATTTCTCACAGATCTCCTGGAAGCCCGCTGCTCATTTCTCACAGATCTCCTGGAAGCCCGCTGCTCATTTCTCACAGATCTCCTGGAAGCCTGCTGCTCATTTCTCACAGATCTCCTGGAAGCCCGCTGCTCATTTCTCACAGATCTCCTTGAAGCCCGCTGCCCATTTCTCACAGATCTCCTGGAAGCCTGCTGCTCATTTCTCACAGATCTCCTGGAAGCCTGCTGCTCATTTCTCACAGATCTCCTGGAAGCCTGCTCATTAGAGGACCAAGACAGTAGGCCTCCTACTGCTTTGCTTCCTTTTGGTTTCAATTCTTTCAACAGTCAAGCTTTTTATGGACAACTATAGGGAACATGTTGGGAACTCCTAGCATGCCTTCCCTTTGGGTTGTTTCGTTGTAAATAAATAAATAATATAAAGTCTATGTGGATAGTACTGTTAACCATGTTTTGATAACTCCAATGGTTCATCTTTTAAAAAATCTTCTTAAATGTTGTATTTCATTTTATCCCATTTTTGTGATATCCAATTGGTAGTTATTGACTTTGTCTCATTGCTGCAACTGCCCAATGGGCTCGGGAAGCATGCGTCCTCCGAAACAAATCACCATCCTTTTTAACTTCTCTAGGCTTGGGGGCGCTATTTTCACGTCCAGATGAAAAGCGTGCCCAAAGTAAACTGCCTGCTACTCAGGCCCAGAAGCTAGGATATGCATATAATTAGTAGATTTGGATAGAAAACACTGAAGTTTCTAAAACTGTTTGAATTAATGTCTGTGAGTATAACAGAACTGATTTGGCAGGCGAAACCCCGAGCACAATCCATCAAGGGATTTTTTTTTTTAAGGTCAACCTGTTTTCCATTCGTTTTTATGGTAAGCCCGTTTTAATAGAAATATGCTTGCAGTTCCTATAGCTTTCACTAGATGTCAACAGTCTTTAGAAATTGGTTGATGTTTTTCTTTAGAGAAATGAAGAAGTATGGCTGTCCAGAACCAGGGTCCTGCCTAGGGCTCTCTAATGTTTTGATGTGAGCAACCTGGAACGCGCTTGCTTTGTTTTCCTCTGGTATTGAACACAATTTATCCAGTCTTAAATTTGATTGATTATTTACGCAAAGAAATACCTAAAGTTGTATTAGGAAAGTTGTTTGAAATGTTTACACATTATGAAGATGAGATTCCAAACATACAGTAAGATGCCACAGAGGTGCTGATCGCTCTTCATGAGAAGTGTTCCTATTCAACCCATGTTATAATATTATAACGCATTGGAGTTTCTTTAGACATGTAAAATAAAGGCCTTAGCAGTCAGCACTGACCTCAACCACACAATTACTGACCAACTAGCAGTCAGCACTGACCTCAACCACACAATTACTGACCAACTAGCATTCAGCACTGACCTCAACCACACAATTACTGACCAACTAGCATTCAGCACTGACCTCAACCACACAATTACTGACCAACTAGCATTCAGCACTGACCTCAACCACACAATTACTGACCAACTAGCATTCAGCACTGACCTCAACCACACAATTACTGACCAACTAGCATTCAGCACTGACCTCAACCACACAATTACTGACCAACTAGCATTCAGCACTGACCACAACATTACTGACCAACTAGCATTCAGCACTGACCTCAACATTACTGACCAGCTAGCATTCAGCACTGACCTCAACCACACAATTACTGACCAACTAGCATTCAGCACTGACCTCAACCACACAATTACTGACCAACTAGCATTCAGCACTGACCTCAACCACACAATTACTGACCAACTAGCAGTCAGCACTGACCTCAACCACACAATTACTGACCAACTAGCATTCAGCACTGACCTCAACCACACAATTACTGACCAACTAGCAGTCAGCACTGACCTCAACCACACAATTACTGACCAACTAGCATTCAGCACTGACCTCAACCACACAATTACTGACCAACTAGCATTCAGCACTGACCTCAACCACACAATTACTGACCAACTAGCATTCAGCACTGACCTCAACCACACAATTACTGACCAACTAGCATTCAGCACTGACCTCAACCACACAATTACTGACCAACTAGCATTCAGCACTGACCTCAACCACACAATTACTGACCAACTAGCATTCAGCACTGACCTCAACCACACAATTACTGACCAACTAGCAGTCAGCACTGACCTCAACCATACAATTACTGACCAACTAGCATTCAGCACTGACCACAACATTACTGACCAACTAGCATTCAGCACTGACCTCAACATTACTGACCAACTAGCATTCAGCACTGACCTCAACCACACAATTACTGACCAACTAGCATTCAGCACTGACCTCAACCACACAATTACTGACCAACTAGCATTCAGCACTGACCTCAACCACACAATTAATGACCAACTAGCATTCAGCACTGACCACAACCACACAATTACTGACCAACTAGCATTCAGCACTGACCTCAACATTACTCACCAACTAGCATTCAGCACTGACCTCAACCACACAATTACTGACCAACTAGCATTCAGCACTGACCTCAACCACACAATTACTGACCAACTAGCATTCAGCACTGACCACAACATTACTGACCAACTAGCATTCAACACTCAAATAAAATAAAATAAAATAAAATGTATTTATATAGCCCTTCGTACATCAGCTGATATCTCAAAGTGCTGTACAGAAACCCAGCCTAAAACCCCAAATAGCAAGCAATGCAGGTGTAGAAGCACGGTGGCTAGGAAAAACTCCCTAGAAAGGCCAAAACCTAGGAAGAAACTTAGAGAGGAACCAGGCTATGTGGGGTGGCCAGTCCTCTTCTGGCTGTGCCGGGTGGAGATTATAAACCTAGAGGAACCAGGTTATGAGGGGTGGCCAGTCCTCTTCTGGCTGTGCCGGGTGGAGATTATAACAGAACATGGCCAAGATGTTCAAATGTTCATAAATGACCAGCATGGTCGAATAATAATAAGGCAGAACAGTTGAAACTGGAGCAGCAGCACGGCCAGGTGGACTGGGGACAGCAAGGAGTCACCATGTCAGGTAGTCCTGAGGCATGGTCCTAGGGCTCAGGTCGTCCGAAAGAGAGAATTAGAGAGAGAACACTTAAATTCACACAGGACACCGAATAGGACAGGAGAAGTACTCCAGATATAACAAACTGACCCCAGTAGCATTCAGCACTGACCACAACCACACAATTATTGACCAACTAGCATTCAGCACTGACCACAACCACACAATTATGACCAACTAGCATTCAGCACTGACCACAACCACACAATTACTGACCAACTAGCATTCAGCACTGACCACAACCACACAATTACTGACCAACTAGCATTCAGCACTGACCACAACCACACAATTACTGACCAACTAGCATTCAGCACTAACCACAACCACACAATTACTGACCAACTAGCATTCAGCAATGACCACAACCACACAATTACTGACCAACTAGCATTCGGCACTGACCACAACCACACAATTACTGACCAACTAGCATTCAGTACTGACCACAACCACACAACTACTGACCAACTAGCATTCAGTACTGACCACAACCACACAACTACTGACCAACTAGCATTCGGCACTGACCACAACCACACAATTACTGACCAACTAGCATTCGGCACTGACCACAACCACACAACTACTGACCAACTAGCATTCGACACTGACCACAACCACACAACTACTGACCAACTAGTTGGATACTATATACATTCATAGATAACGGTTTCAGAAAGTCGTTTGCCATCCTCAGGAAGCCACAATAACATTCAACATGTTCTCCCTCTCTCTCTCTCTCTGTCTCTCTCTCTCTCCCTCTCTCTCTCTCTGTCTCTCTCTCTCTCTCTCCCTCTCTCTCTCTGTCTCTCTGTCTCTCTCTCTCTCCCTCTCTCTCTCTGTCTCTCTCTCTCTGATGAATACAGTATCTCTTTCCACCTTCTACCTCTTTCTATCACTCCATTATCACACTATTGTTGAAGTTACAGGATTTAGTTTGTTTCAATTTACCCAAAAGGATTTACAGAGAGACACAGTCTGTCAAATGATGTGTTCCAGCTGCTGACATCTCAGCACTCAGACAGCAATCCATTTTCAAAATGGTTTATTTTTTGTGTGTTTATCTCTCTCCCATTTGGTGTTGAAATTGGGGTTTGGCCCCTCTTTCCATTGTCTGCTGTCCCAGTCGTGGATGTAAGCAAATGCTTTGTTGGTGTGGTTGCAGCAGCACTAGCTAGTTGTCAAAGCTGCCAGTCAGTACATTGTCTGTACTACGCTAGAGAATAGCTGCTGGGGGGCTTAGTTCCTGCAGTAAGCCTCACAGTCACAAACTATGGCAAACAACAGCACTCAGCCAATATTTCTGTCTACAATGAAGTTCATATTGGGGCTGTAATCGACTACAGACAGGAGAAGCAGTAGTGTCTGTTCACGGGGGAATAGGCTCGTCTAAATGCCACTTTGAGACGGATGTGACAGAGCAGGATGTTGCGATTGAAAGACATTTCTTGACGGTGTTCAGGGTGTGTGACCTCTCTTTCTTTCTTCTCTTCGTGTCGTGAGAAGAGTCCACGGTGTGAACCTCCTGATGAGGATTGGTCTGAAACGTTGTATAACTAATTAAAGGTACGCGGTGTAGCTTTGTCATGCGTGTTGGTAATACCTCATCTCTGCTGTAGTTTTCTGACCTCCCCTTCTGATCCTGTAGAGCTGACATCTAAACTAAGAGTATAAATCATGTGCTAGATGCTCTTTATTTCACTGTCATTTTTTTGTTTTGTTTATGACGACACTTGGAAGACTGACTACCTTTTATGTGTCCTTTATAATGAGATTTACTGCCGTTGTTGTAACTGACTCTGAATGAAAGCAAAACCAAGGCAGGGTTTGTGTCTTCGTAATGCTTCATATCCTTTAATATTACTGTGCACGTCATTGTTCACTAGTACGTCATTACTGGGGCGGCAGGGTAGCCTAGTGGTTAGAGCGTTGGACTAGTAACCGGAAGGTTGCAAGTTCAAACCTCCGAGCTGACAAGGTACAACTCTGTCGTTCTGCCCCTGAACAGGCAGTTAACCCCACTGTTCCTAGGCCGTCATTGAAAATAAGAATTTGTTCTTAACTGACTTGCCTGGTAAAATAAAAAAAATAATGGAGGCGACGTGTCTATATTAGGATTTGATTGGCCAATTCATGTTGAAGTAATTTTTTTCCCCATTCCGTCAATACTCCATATTCCTGAATGACGGGACCTCAGCTGAGAACTCCATATTCCTGAATGACGGGACCTCAGCTGAGAACTCCATATTCCTGAATGACGGGACCTCAGCTGAGAACTCCATATTCCTGAATGACGGGACCTCAGCTGAGAACTCCATATTCCTGAATGACGGGACCTCAGCTGAGAACTCCATATTCCTGAATGACGGGACCTCAGCTGAGAACTCCATATTCCTGAATGACGGGACCTCAGCTGAGAACTCCATTTCCTAAATGGTAACCAGTTGGCTAGTTTTCTTGCAAAAAAGGGGGTTTGAAATATTTGCATTATCCAATAGGCACTGACCTGCAAGAAATTCCACAAAGTTGTCAACAGTGACACTCGAATCACAGAGAAAGATGAATTATGTCAACTTCCTTCCTTCCGAAGAAAGGTGTTGATGATTTAATTAAAAAACAATATTTTCTTTGCTATCTTTTACAACAAACAATTAAGGAAAGTTAACTGATTACACGGTGGCTAACAGGCTAATATTACATTTTTGTGCAAGGAGAAACAGAAATAGATAGATAGAATTAGGATTTACAGATCATACGGTCTCATTCAAAGTGAGAAATGTCCTCATTGGAGATCGATCTGTTCTATGTCCCGAACAGTGACACTAAACTGAAACCTAGCCACTCTCTCGTATCTTAGCAACAGCTTGCTACACAAGTGTTTAGCTAGCTAACGTTTTATATCAGGACAACATTGACGCTCGGTATATATTTGTTCTCGGCAATATCTACTGTAAAGCCATATTTAAAGTTGAAGTCAAGTCAATTAGCCTACATTATTGAAATGGTATGGTTTTCGTTAGTTGATGTTGTAATGTTAGTTGCTTTGTTTACGGCCCTGTTAGTGAGCATGTCTCCTTTGCAGAGATAATCCATCCATCGGGCAGGTGTGGCATATCAAGAAGCTGATTAAACAGCATGATCATTACACAGGTGCACCTTGTGCCGGGGGACAATAAAACCCCACTCTAAAATGTTTTGTCACTCAACACAATGTCACAGATATGACACGTTTTGAGGGAGCATGCGATTGGAATGCTGACTGCAGGAACGTCCACCAGAGCTGTTGCCAGAGAATTGATTGTTCATTTCTCTACCATAATCCACCTCCTACTTTGTTTAGAGAATTTGGCAGTACGTCCAACCAGTCTCTCAACCGCAGACCACGTGTATGGCGTTGTGTGGTGAACTGTTTGTTGATGTCAACGTTGTGAACAGAGTGCCGCATGGTGGCAGTGGGGTTATAGTATAAGCTACCGATAACTAACACAATTGCATTTTATCAATGGCAATTTGAATGCACGGAGATACCGTGATTAGATCCTGAGGCCTGTTGTAGTGCCATTTATCCGCTGCCATCACCTCATGTTTCAGCATGATAATGAACGGTCCCATGTCGCAAGGGTCTGTACACAATTCCTGGAAGCTGAAAATGTCCCAGTTCTTACATGGCCTGCAGACTATCCAGATATGTCACCCATTGAGCATGTTTGGGATGCTCTGGATCGACGTGTACGACAGCATGTTCCAGTTCCCACCAATATCCAGCAACTTCACACAGCCATTAAAGAGTAGTGGGACAACATTCCACAGGCCACAATCAACAGCCTGATCAACTCTATGTGAAGGAGATGTGTCGCGCTGCATGAGACAAATGGTGGACCCACCAGATACTGACTGGTTTTCTGATCCACTCCCCTACCAATCCATCGATTAGGACCTAGTGAATTCATTTCAATTGACTGATTTCCTCATATGAACCGTAACTCAGTAAAATCTTTAACATTGTTACATGTTGCGTTTATAATGTCTTTGTTCTGTGTACATTGTTGAGAAACGTATGAATAGAACAAGCATATATTTGGGGTTCTGATATTGTATGACAATTGGCCTAAACTCATGAGGCATTTATTATATAAGTTAGATTCTTTAAGAATCAATGTGGGTAAATTATTGTAAAGTAAAATGTTTTCGTGGACTCAGATAACACCTTGTCCTGGATTGGACATAATTTTGGCTGGTGATTTTCCATTGATTTAGATTTTCAGTCCTGTACTCGTGTCCGGGAAAACCTCCCCATAATGCTTACATGAGTGGAATGTGATTGAGTCTTACATGAGTGGAATGTGATTGTGTCTTACATGAGTGGAATGTGATTGAGTCTTACATGAGTGGAATGTGATTGTGTCTTACATGAGTGGAATGTGATTGAGTCTTACATGAGTGGAATGTGATCGTGTCTTCCATTAAAAAACACATTTACATTACCAAGTACATTAATGGAGTGAACCTACTGTAAGAGAATGTATTAGGCTGTTTGAGCGAAGGTTTGAATCCTAATCAACCCCATCCAATGTGAGTACATCTGTTGTTGAAGTACGATAGATCAATACAGTAGATCAATACGGTAGATCAATACGGTAGATCAATACGGTAGATCAATACAGTAGATCAATACGGTAGATCAATACGGTAGATCAATACGGTAGATCAATACGGTAGATCAATACAATAAGGTAGATCAATACGGTAGATCAATACAGTAGATCAATACGGTAGATCAATACAGTAGATCAATACAGTAGATCAATACGGTAGATCAATACGGTAGATCAATACGGTAGATCAATACGGTAGATCAATACAGTAGATCAATACGGTAGATCAATACGGTAGATCAATACGGTAGATCAATACGGTAGATCAATACGGTAGATCAATACGGTAGATCAATACAGTAGATCAATACGGTAGATCAATACAGTAGATCAATACAGTAGATCAATACGGTAGATCAATACGGTAGATCAATACGGTAGATCAATACGGTAGATCAATACAGTAGATCAATACGGTAGATCAATACGGTAGATCAATAAGGTAGATCAATACGGTAGAGCAATACGGTAGATCAATACGGTAGATCAATACGGTAGATCAATAAGGTAGATCAATAAGGTAGATCAATACGGTAGATCAATAAGGTAGATCAATACGGTAGATCAATACGGTAGATCAATACGGTAGATCAATACGGTAGATCAATACGGTAGATCAATACGGTAGATCAATACAGTAGATCAATACGGCTACAGTAGTCTAGCAGTAGACTAGCTGCTGATGTTGAAAAGCCTTGTTAGTGCATGGGGGCAAAAAAAATCCCAACTTCAGACAGAAGCGAATATTCAACTTAAAACGTTTCTTTTTTTTGTATTTATTATTGCCAGTGTGTGTAATGATCGTGATCTATGAAACAACTACCATTCTCCTCCATAGTTATGTTGTGTACATGAATTGGGAATATGGCTGTGGTTTGTAGCCTGAAAATGCCAAGCTCTGTTGACTTCAGCAAGAATACTCTTAAACCAGGGATGAGCAACTGGCAGAACTCAGTCGGGGTCTGAACTTCCCTGTTGAGATTTAGAATAGTAGAATACACCAGGTACCATTTTAGAAATGCTGTGCATCAGCAGTCACTCAAATAACCCATGACAGTTATTTATTTATTCTTCTTCAGATTGGTAAATTAGTCAAGGTAAGTCGGCCATCATAACTCGTAGTAAACATGGTCGAATTACCGATTTGGTGTGGGGTCCATTTGATCATCAGTTATCATTTGCCCTCCATCTTTATGACAAAATAAAATAGAATTGCTTGACATTTTTTTATAAAATGGTATAGATCTAAAATCTCAGCTGACACAGAACTGGTCGGGGTATCTAGAACTGGTCGGGGTATCTAGAACTGGTCGGGGTATCTAGAACTGGTCGGGGTATCTAGATCTGGTCGGGGTATCTAGAACTGGTTGGGGTAACAGAACTGGTCGGGGTATCTAGAACTGGTCGGGTATCTAGAACTAGTCGGGGTATCTAGAACTGGTCGGGGTATGTAGAACTGGTCGAGGTAACAGAACTGGTCGGGGTATCTAGAACTGGTCGGGGTAACAGAACTGGTCGGGGTATCTAGAACTGGTCAGGGTATCTAGAACTGGTCGGGGTATGTAGAACTGGTCGAGGTAACAGAACTGGTCGGGGTATCTAGAACTGGTCGGGGTAACAGAACTGGTCGGGGTATCTAGAACTGGTCAGGGTATCTAGAACTGGTTGGGGTATCTAGAACTGGTCGGGGTATCTAGAACTGGTCGAGGTATCTAGAACTGGTCGGGGTATCTATAACTGGTCGGGTATCTATAACTGGTCGGGTATCTAGAACTGGTCGGGGTATCTAGAACTGGTCGGGTATCTAGAACTGGTCGGGGTATCTAGATCCGGTCGGGGTATCTAGAACTGGTCGGGGTAGCAGAACTGGTTGGGGTATCTATATCTGGTCGGGGTAACATAACTTGTCAGTGTATCCATTCTTTCGCGCCCTCAGTAAAACTCTTCCACACTGGAGCTAGTCCCCTGACAGCTCTCAATTCAAGGGGCTTTATTGGCATGGGAAACATGTGTTAACTTTGCCAAAGCAAGTGAGGTAGATAATATACGAAAGTGAAATAAACAATAAAAATGAACAGTAAACATCTCGTTCACAGTCAGTTTATTATCCACATTTCAATCTGTCACGAGGGGCTGGCCGCTTAAATGGATCTGGGTGTGCAGACCCACAAGCCACTTCAGCCTCTCATGATGTGTTCTGTTATTTTTGTGGCCCCCAACCCCCGTCAAAGTTGTCCATCCCTGCTCTACGCATTCATTAGCTGAGTGTAAGGCACGCTATGCAATGCAGAGTCTCCTACTCCACAGTAAATCCAACTTTATATATGATTCTTTGTTTAGGCTTCATACGGTTTGATTTGGAGCCTAGCTGATATCTTGTCTAACCTACTGAATGTACCGTAAACAAGTCTGCAAATGAGTTTGAACTTTTCAGCCACAATCATGCAGTGTAGTTAAACACGCACGCCCCTGATCAAGTTAATGAGTAGCTGAAATAAAGACCCACACACACACGCGTATGTAAATTCCTTTCAAAGTCAGCCAGAAGTGTTTGTAGTTATGCAGGAAGTCACGAGAGCCCAGACCCAGCAGGATCCTGGTTAACCAGGTGATTGTCAAAGGTCATTAGTTCTTTCTATGATGGAACACGGGGAAATAATACTGTAGCCAGACTACTGTAGCCAGCATAACATACCCAGACTACTGTAGCCAGACTACTGTAGCCAGCATAACATAACCAGACTACTGTAGCCAGACTACTGTAGCCAGCATAACATAACCAGACTACTGTAGCCAGCATAACATAACCAGACTACTGTAGCCAGACTACTGTAGCCAGCATAACATAACCAGACTACTGTAGCCAGCATAACATAACCAGACTACTGTAGCCAGCATAACATACCCAGACTACTGTAGCCAGCATAACATAACCAGACTACTGTAGCCAGCATAACATAACCAGACTACTGTAGCCAGACTACTGTAGCCAGCATAACATAACCAGACTACTGTAGCCAGCATAACATAACCAGACTACTGTAGCCAGCATAACATAACCAGACTACTGTAGCCAGCATAACATAACCAGAC